>NC_133515.1:78029285-78330000 GCF_049354715.1 Callithrix jacchus | reverse complement strand
GACGCCACACCCCAACCACCCTGACACTAGGATCAGAAGCCTGTGTTTGGTGCTAGAGATCCTCACATGCAGAACAGAGGTTATTGGCAAGTAAATGAAGAGAAAACCACAGGAATCAATGGTATCAGGAGGAGAGTAAAACAGGTAAGAAAGGGGCCCAGGATTGAGCCCTGGGAGCATCAACAAACAGAGGAAAAGCTAAGATGGAAATTCCAGCAAAGGAGGTGAAGGAGTAAGCAGTGTGGTGGGACAAAAGCAGAGAGAGCACCACCAGGGTTTCCACAAGAAGAGTGTCACAAAAAGGAGGAAGTGGGCAGGTGCGTCAGATGGGCTGAAAGGCCATGCATGAGGTGGACAGAGAAGTGGCCATTACATCTAGCCTTTTGGAGGGCATGGTGACCTCTGCAGGAACAGAGGCGTGGTGAAACCTGAAGCCCTATTAGGAGAGGTGGGAAAGAGAATGAGAAAGTAGAGACTGCAAATACAAATAACTTTCAAGAAGTTTGTTTGTAAAGGGAGTAAAAATTTGAGACAGTGGCTGGGTGGGAATGTCCAGTCATAGGATACCTATCACCTCAAACATTTCTCATTTATTTGTGTTGAGAATATTTCAAATCTTGTAGTTATTTTGCAATATACAACAAATTGTTGTTAACTATAGTTGCCCTACCATGCTATCGAACATTGGAACTCATTCCTTCTATCTAAAGAACTCTTATGCATTTCTTTTATACTAGTGACAAATTTTTCCTAAAATTTATCTGATGACCCTTATTTTGCCTTAGTATTTTAGTGATGTTTCCATTGAATTTAAATTCTAGGTGGACTTTTCTATCAGCACTTCGACAATATCATCCCATTGTTTCTTGGATTCTATTGTTATGATGAAAAGTGAATGATAATTTTTATGATTCTTTTCTTATAATTTTTTCCCTCTGGATGGATTTTCAGCAATTTGATATTGTTTCCAAATGATTTTTTTTAATTTCAGTTTTTCTTGGGGTTTGCTTAGCCCCTGGATTCTGTGGTTTGAGAATTTTTGTTTTGTTGGTTTTTTTTCTGTAAAAATTTGAATATTTTGGCCAATATTTCTTCAAATATTTTTTCTGACATATTTTCTCTCTTCTACTTTTGGGGCCCCACTTATGTGTATGCTGCACCATTTGATTCCATCCCACAGGTTACTGAAGCTCTGCTCATTTTTTTCTTAGTCTATTTCCTCTTGGCTTCAGTTTCAATAATTTGTAGTGATGTATCTTAATGTTTACTCTCCTGTTGTGTCCAATCTGTGTTAATCCCATCCAATGAATTTGTTATTTCAGATATTGTACTTTTCAATTCTAGGATTTCCATTGTTTTTCTTTTCTTCAATTTTGCCGTTTTCACCTTGTCTGCCATTATATCTCTATGCTTCTCTAGATTATTTTCCATATTTATTATAAGGATTTTATAGGACTTTTCTGTTCATTCCAATATCTGGCTTGTCTCTTGATCTGTTGCTACTGGCTGTTTTTTCTTCTTGTCTATAGATTACATTTTCCAGTGTCACTCGATGTATGGCATATTTTAAAAATTGAATTTGGAATACCATGTATGATACAATTTAGAAACTCTAAAGTCTGTTATATTCCTCTGAAGAGCATTACATTTTGTTCTAACAGTATAATTATTGATGAATTAGTTACCTGTTTCTTAAAGGTTTGGTTTAAGTTTTGTTAGGGTCATTTTATAGGTTTTGTCGCTAGTCTATGGTGGTTTTCTTAATCCTGAGATGTAGTCTTTATTTGTAAGGCAAATCCCTTCTATGGAGTCAATGGGCAGCCTTAGATGTTTACCAAATCCTTCTAACTTGAGAGGACATTAACTCCCAATTCTGTCTTCCCAGCAGTAAGCAGCTGCAGAAATCTCTGCTCAACTTTTCAGCCTTCCAGCTGATTATTTTCCCTAGGGCTTAATGGAATCTCATTCCACTAAGTCACAGTTGAACATCTGCCAAGCCTTTGAGAGGCATTTACATGTAGATCTGGGTGGGGCTCCCCTGATCCTCTGTGATTCTCTTTTATAGCATTTCCTTCCTCAATATCCAGCTGCTCTGGCATCCCCAAACTCTAACCTCTGACTTTTCAATTCTACATTATAGCCACTTCCAGCTCGAGTTGTGTCCTTCAAGGGCTGCACATACTGAAGAGTACTTTCAGGACAAAAGCCAGATAAATACAGCTCACATGCAGTGCAGTTTTCTTTTAAGGGTCATATGCCTTCCACTGTCTGTCATCCTTTAGTAACTCTCCAGTGCCTCCAAAGAGTATTTTATTTTTTAAATAGACTTTATTATTTGGGGGAGTTTTACATTCAGAACAAAATTGAGCAGAAAGTACAGAGTGTTCCCAAATACCCTCACACACACCCTACCCCCAACTCACAGCAGCCTCCCTCACTCTAGCATTCTATGCTAGGTGGTACATTTCTTAGAATTGATGAATCTACATTGACACATCATTATAATTCAAAGTCTACAGTTTACACCAGAGTTCACTCTTGGTATTGTACATTCTATGGGATTTGACAAATGCATAATGACAATAATGACAATATATCCATGATTATACCATCATACAAAATAGTTTCAGTGTTTTACAAATCCTCTGTGCCCAGACAATTCATCTCTCCCTCCTCCCTAATTCCTGGCAACTACTGATGTTTTTACTGTCTCCATAGTTTTGCCTTTTCCAGAACATTATATAGTTGAAATCATATAGTATGTAGCCTTTTCAGATTTGCTTTGTTCTCTTAGTAATACACATTTAAATTTCCTTCATATCTTTTCATGGCTTGATAGCTCATCTCATTTTAGCTCTGAATAATATTTCATTTTCTAGATGTATAACAGTTATTTATTTATTCACCTACAGAAGGACATCTTGGTGGCTTTCAAGTTTTGGCAATTATGAACAAAGCTGATATAAATATCAGTGGCAGGTTTTTGAGTGGATATAAGCTTTCAACTCATTTGGGTAAATACCAATGAGTATAATTGCTGTATCTTATGATAAAAGCATATGTGTTTTTGTAAATTGCCACACTGTCTTCTAAGGTGACTATGCCATTTTGCGTTTCCACCAGCAATAAAGGACAGTTTCTGTTGCTCCATCTCCTCACCAGCATTTAGTGTTGTTGGTGTTTTAGATTTTAGCTATTTTAATAAGTGTGTAGTGGTACTCCTTCATAATTCTTTTCTTGGGATTTTGTATGTGGAAGATTCGATTTTTCAGAATTTGAGTGCCACTGCTATTTTTCATGTGCCAAAGAACTAGGATTTTGAGATGGCCTAATGCTATATGGTCAGGCAATAATTGTCATGGTAATGTGGATGATGGTTTGCTCCTTGGCTTGGACATTGAAAACAAAATTCCTTATAGAAATTTATTCTGTTTCTTGCTACCTATGAGCCTTCAGGTTCCACAGGTTCACCCAAGAAAACATTTGGGAGAAGTGAGTTGGTTTGGGGAGCAGATTAAAGGAAATTTATAGTGTTTTACTAGTCAGAATTTGTATTCTAAGAGTCAGCTAGCTAGTTCAAGTAATTTCCCAGGAATAGAAAGAGAAAGGCACAGAGGAAAGGAGACAAGATATTTGGGTAGATGGCTTATCTTGATTTTCACTAACTCTTGATGGTTTAAGATACTACTTCACTTACGCTTCTTATGTGCTTCAGCACATAGTCTATGATCTGCCTTTGATATCACAGACCTTGTGAACCTGTTTGTCAAATTAACTTTTACAATCCCATTATCAATTCAGGATTCCAGAAGGATATTCTCATACTGTTGCTATAAATTAAAAAGAGCACAAACCCTACAACACTGAGATTTTTTATTACATTCCCCAAAACATCAAACACACACCATGGAATTAATGTCAGTATCAGAACAAGTACATTCATTGATCAATTCAGTGAGCATCAACTGCCTACTTCCTAAGAAGCAGGAATTCTGTTTGGCTTCTTAAGCTTAGTGTGTGGCAACAGAGCCCTTTGATACCTACATCTATTGATCATGCCTTCAGTTACTAAAAAAATCACATGATCAGAATTTATTGAGTATGGGTGAAAGGCACCTTGCACATTGAAATTCCAAAGGAGATTCTTTCTGCAAACCAGTTATTTACTGAGATCCTTGAGCTATTAGTGTCCAAGTGAAATAGAGTGGTCAGCAGTTATCTAGTGAATTATTGATAAGTAAATGAAGCCATTCCCAGGCAGTAAAATATCTATGCTCGTTAATGGCAGCTTTGCTTCTTTTCCTCCCAGAACTGTCTGATATGTAGTAGCCCCAGTTATTGCACATGTGCTCAGACAGAAATTTTCAAATTGTTTATTATTTGGTGAACTACTAACAGGAATGTTCAAAATATTATGCTTCTTTCTATCTCTAATCATTTATTTATTCAACAAACATTTAGTAAGTTCTACCTGTATTCCAGGCTCTACATCAAGCCCTGGGGATAGAGAGAGGAGCAAAACTTAGCTCTTGTATTCAAGTTCACAGATATTCATAAATCATTCAGAATAAATCATTAAAGTGTTATAAATCATTATAGCAAGCGACACATACTCAAACAGAATTGTCTGATGGAAACTCAAAGAGAAGATGACATATAAGTACGGAAGGATGAAGAGGAGTGTGCTGGGCTGAGCCCAGGAGAAAGGACACTCCCATCAGAGGAGGTGTACCCGCAAAGACAGGAGGTGTTAATACAGAAAGAACAAAAAAAATGATATCCCTAGCTATGCCATGAGTATAGAAGGATGGGGTAGGAAAAGAGGCTGGGTAGGCCAGTGAAGGCACCCTAAGAGTCGTACACCATGCCCAGGAGTTTGGACCTCCTTCTGCAAACAGTGGAAAGCCACTGGGAGATTTTAAGCAGGACCTAAACAGATTTATGCTTACAGATTCCTCTGGAAACAGTGGGGGCCATGGACTGGAGGGGATAAGACTGGGGACAAAGGAACAAGTCAGGAATTTATATAAGTATCCAGACAAGAAATGATCATGGCATAATTTTTAGCCATAAAAAAAAGTACTGGTGCATGTTACAACATTTGCAGATGAACCTCAAAAATGTGATGCTAAATGAAGGAAGCAAAATCATAAAAGACCAAATATTGGAGGATGTCTTTTGGGTGAAATGTCTAGAATTAGCAAATCTATAGAGACAGAAAGTTGATTAGTGGTTGCTTAGCACTGAGGGCCAGAGGAATTGAAAGAATGGCTAAGGGATACGGATCCTCCTTCTGGGGTCATGAAAGTATTCTAGAATTGATGATGGTTATAGATGTACAACTCTGTGAAAATGCTAAAAACCACTGAACTATGTATGCACCTTAGAAAGATGAAATGTTACAAATGTGAATTATATCTCAATTTTTAAAATTGGAAGAAAAAAAGGAAAGAAACAATGAGGCCAGAACAAGAGAGATCTGATTCTGACCTGCGGATCTGTGTGGCTGGGGCTGCCACAGATCAGGATGGGGAATGCAGAAGGATGATAGCTCCTTTCTAGACATTTTGTTTGAAGTGCCTGCAAAGTTGGCAGTCAGCTTGGTCTGCATTAACAGAACACCATAGACTGAATGGCTTAAACCACAGGAATTTATTTCTCATGCTTCTGGAGGCTGGGAAGTCCAAGATCAAGGTACTTGCAGATTCAGTTCCCGGTGAGAGTTCCCTTCCTGGCTTGCAGATGGCTGCCTTCTCACTGTGTGGCTATAAGCAGGAGTGCAGGGTGGCGGAAAGGGTGTAGAAAGAACTCTGGTGTCTCTCTTTCATCTTATAAGGACACTGATCCCAACATGGGACTCTATCCTTATCACTTCATCTAAACCTAATTACCTCCCAAAGTCCCATCTAAAAATATCATCACAGTGGGGATTGGGCTTCAACGCGTGTATTTCAAGGGGACACAAACATAAAGTTCATAGAGAGGTATCAAGATGGTGATCAGTAATAGCTAGGGGAACTTACAAGAGGGTTCAGAGATAGGATTAGAAAAAATTCAACATATACTTAGTTCTCAAAACTATGGAAATTAGTAAAACAAACTAAGGAGGGCACATGGAGTGAGAAGAGGGCTGAGGCTAGACCACTAGGGAAAGTCAGTGCAGGCAGAAGAAGAGGTGGCCGAGAAAAGGGTGAAATGAAGCTGTTAGAAAGCAGAGGTAAATAAATACCCCAAAACCTACCGAGTCCAGTCATGTCCTGAACACAGTGTTTTGAAATGCACACTTGGGAGCATCTCTAAACATAATTTTGCTAAATCAGGGCATTTGGCGTTCAACTAGGCCCATCCTGAACTGCATAAGATTGCCATTGCTCTGTGACCAGCCTCCTAGCTGGACACTGACCACAGGCTTCTGTGCTTTCATGAAATGGAGTGTATTCCTGCCTTTGTTCACTTGTCACGTGACTGGGAACCACACACTCTATCCACTGTGCAGTTTTGTTTTTCACTGTCCTACTAATGAAGTGGTTATGTTCAGCTTTCATCATAATTAGAGTTCATTTCATTCAAGTGCTTTGTAATTAATCTTTTATGTGAATTAATCTTTTTATACATTAATATATCACAAAACACATGAAAGCAAAATATTTTCCTTTTTTTTCAGTTGGAATCATTTTTAATATTTAAATATAAAAAGTGAGCACTCACTTCTGGTTTTTAAAACCCACACACCCAGGTCTAACAGCCAAAATGTGCAGAGAAAATCAGCCCCTGTCCTGTCTTCCATAGTCCCCATTTTGTGACTGCAGCCTCCCTCCTCTTATACATAGGAATTCATAGTGGCCACTTTATACTACATGTGTAATGCATTTTGTCTGTTTCACATTGTGTGCATGTCCCTCCCCAACAGCTCTATTCTTTAAAAAAAAAAAAAGTCGTTAATAGTCAGGGGCACATCCCTCCCACTGGCATCGGTTCCTACCCCACAAGGGGAAAGTGAGATCTTCCAGTTAGGAGCAATTTGGTGAAAGGAGTGGAGTGGCCAGAGCTGGAATAACTGTCTCCATGGCTGCACTCTGGTATCAGAGTGAAGACAGAAGCAAGTCAGAATAGCATGGAGGGCACAGTTGCAAGTTGAGTCTTTCCATGTGACAATGTGGGGAGACTTCTCTCCACCAGGTTTAGATAGATCAATGTGCCAAAGTTTAAAAAAAAATCCAAATAATCAGCAGTTCAAACACTACTGAATTTCAAACTTCTCCCACCAAGACAGCTCAAAGAGTAGTAACAATCTAGATCTTTCCAGGAAGTGAAGGTAGAGCCCCTGGCATTCCTCCTGAGAGCCCTGTGTTAGGCCCTAGAAGTATCTGCCTCGGCTGCAGTTGCTGCTGCTGCTCCATTTGCAACTTCTCAGTTTCAAAGACAACGGGAAGAACCAGGATCATAAAGGAAGTGGTCCCAAACCACAAGGCTGCCCTGGAAAACCTGTACATTTTTTGAGCCACAAAGAGGGAGAGATCAAAAGTGGCTCCCGCCGTAGACCGTACCCTCTCCGGAAACATCTCTGTCAGGCCCCATAGTCTCTCCGACAGGGTCTCATCTAGCTCCTCGTCGTCGTCCTCCTCCAGCTTCTCCTCAGTCTTCTCTGCTTCGCCTTTCGGGAGCAATTCGTCCGGGGACTGAGGTTCCCCTGCACTGGCAGCAGCGACGGCGGCAGCCATGGCTGTAGGGTACATCAGAAGCAGATAATATTTTCCTTACTAGCAAATTAAAGTAAGCTTCTTCAGCCTATGAGCAAACTGGAAGGGAAAAAAAATCTGGTCACATCAGGCCACAGTAAACCTCCTTTTTCCTAAAAAACAAAAAAAACAAAAAAAAACCTGACTCTTGGGTCTTAAAATTGGCACTTGGAAAATAGGAAAAATAAGCTCACCAAAGCCATTCAGCAAGGTATCTGTTCTCAACTAGCTTGTGGCTTGAAAAAAACAAAGGAAGGAAGATTTTTCAATAGTCATTTTATATCTAGTCAGCATTTATCTGATTTTTAAACATGAAGTTATGGAGCAAAAGCAAACATTGCAGAAACAGATGCTCCAACTTATGTCATTTATTATTACCTTGCAAACAATAAGCAGGCCTCACAGACAAGTTCTGCTTCATGATTTTGAGACATTTCTTTTGCCTCTTTTATGTCCTGATCCTCTCAGCGATCTGGGGCTGAGGCAGCCGTAGCCAGGAGACAGGCCACTTGCATTCAAATCCTGACTTCATTTTCCTAGCTGTGTGTTTCCGGCTTGTCACTTTATCTCTTTGTCTACATTTTCTCCTTTCCAAAATGACTACAACTCATTCGAGTTGCTTGAGAAGTAAATGCATTCATGTATGCAAATGCTTAGAAGTATACCTGGCACACAGTACATGCTCAGTAAACATGATTAATATCGTAATTATTATCATCGCTTTCTGAAACCGGAGACACAGAAGGACAAAATTACTCAAGTAACATATAGTAGGACTTGGGTTCCTGTCCTATCTATTAGGAGTTCCAGATGCTTTCCACTCTGCCAATGACAACTGGGGTTCTGGGGCACAACCCAGCACCTTGGAGGACATAACAGAAGAGACAATAGGATATGCTCAACCAACAGCGAGCTCTGTGACCAAAGAGCTGGAAAAGCCCCTTCCACACTCCTACCCCAGGTGAGTGCCAAACCCGGGGTTTCTGGGTTAGAATCCCTCTTGGCTGGGCAAAGTGCAGCTCGGGGATGCAGTGTATCAACTGTACTATTTGTATTGTGCCTAGATGCAACATAATGAATCTCTGGTTTTCTATTTAGGATACATTCCCAGAAGGGGAATTACTAGATAAAACTGTTTTTCATCTCATGGTACAGCTTGCCAAATTATTTTCTGAAAAGATTGTAGCAATTTTTACTGCTTGCTATGAGTAATACATGAAAATGTTGATCTTTGCCCTTACTAGTATTGAATTTTTTAAAAAACTATGTCACATCAATAAGCTGAAAATAAATGCTTTAATGTCATCTTAATTTATACTTCCTGAGTGTCCAGATAGGTTAAATGGTTTTTTCCACACTTCTTACCCACTTAAAGTGTGTGCGTATATTATTCATATCACTGGCCTATATTTTTCTATTTGGTGATGCTTTTGAAGTTTTCTTACTCATTTTAAATATTTTTATAGTTTAAAAATATTAACCATTTGTCATACTTATTACAAATATGTGCGCCCATTTGATCGTTTGCTTTTTAATTCTTTCATAGTGTATGTGTCAATTTTTAAAAAACCATGTTACGGTTTTAATGCTGTTGATAAACTTACTAATCTTTTCCTTTGTGGTTTCTTCCATGGCTTTTATGCAATTTCAGTCGCATCTCCTCTAAGACTTTGCCCTTTCAAACTTCTGTGCTGCTCGTGGGAACCTGCAGAACCACCCTCCCATGGCATCACTCCCACCACTCTGGCCACCCTTGCCCAGATGCCTATGTCACCCATACTCACCTTTCCAAATGGTAAGAAAGAAACGCCATTTCTTTCTACTTTAAGACAAAAATATTATGATAAACATGTTGATTTATGTGACCCAGGCTTTGTGCAGGCATTCTTGAGAGCCATTCTGTAAAGGGATGCAGGCCCTTTTTTTGTGTCATTTAAAAGGCACTATGAACCTTCATTTATGCATAAGGCCGGGAATTTGGTTTACCTCCGGATGTATCACACTGCGTTGCTTGCCATCAAGACTTGGCTTCTGTTTGCTTCTCATTCACAGAGATTATCAGCCAGAGTAGTTGGATGCCATAAGAAACCTTAAAATTTGCTATGTGCTTCTCTTCCACGGCAGCTATAACTACTAAGAAAAAGATCTTGGCCAGGAATGGTGGCTCAGGCATGTAATCCCAGCACTTTGAGAGATTCTGGTGGGAGGATCACTTGAGGCCAAGAGTTCAAGACCATCCTGAGTGAGACCTCTGTCTCTTAAAAAAAAAAAAAAAAATCTGACTCCTGAATACTCTAATCTAGAATGAGTTATAATAATAGTTATTATTAATGATATTTTGCATAGCAATTTATGGATCATAGGGTGTTTTAATTTATCAAGATTGCATTGGCTAATGTTTACAACACAATGTTGAATAATAGTAGATACAGTGATTATCCATGTAGAATTCCTGATGTCAGTGAAAATGCCTCTAAAGTTTTCCCATCATGTAAGCTGACGGATTTTAGGACTAAGGCATGTATATTTTATTATAGTAAAGCACCCATCATTTCTTATTTTCTTGAATGTTTTCAATAAGGAGGCTATCTAAATCCATAAAGAAAGCATGGGAAGCATTTTATCAAGATTATCTAATTTGATACTCCAAATCAAAAGGCAAATTATTTTTTCATTTTACAGATGAAGAAACTGAGTATTCAAGTGACTTGTTGGAGGCTGAAGAGCCAAAAGCCATGATTACAGCCATGACCCAGATCTCATATCATATCCAATAGAACATGTTTATTTGTAATCCAATTTTCCATTCATGACACCAACTTCTTTTTTTGGTTTTAAAAATTTGTCTTTTTATATTGAAGTAATCTCAAATTTACCAAAACTGTTATAAAAGTAATACAAAGAATTTCTGTATACTCTTCATCCAGCTTCCCCAAATATTAACATCTCATGTAACTACAAAGCAATTATCAAAACAGAAAATTAGTACTGATATACCACTGTTATCTGATCTACAGGCCTCATTTAAATTTTACTAATTTCCCATTAATGCCCTTTTTCTGGCTCAAGGTCAAATCTAAGATCACATGTTGCATCTAATTGTCATATATCCTTAGCCTCCTCTAATCTGTAATAATCCATTGGTCTTTGTCTTTCATGACTTGGACATTCTTGAAAAGTACTAGCCAGTTAATGTAGAGACTGTTTCTTTATTTGGGTTTGTCGGGTATTTCCTCATAATTATGTCCAAAACATCAATTATGTATTTTTGACAAGAATTCCCACAGAAATGATGTTGTATTCTTCTCAGTGCATCATCTAAGGAAGCACATGATGTCAATTTGTCCAATTACTCACAATATCAATTGTGAACACTTGATTTCTCCAGGTTTCTCCACTGTATAGATACTATTTTTCCCTATTTAGTTAACAAATACCTTTACAGGAGATAGTTTGAGACTAAATAAATGTCCTGTTTCTTATCATCTTTTTACCCACTACTTTGTTGTTTGCCAAATAATAATTTTCTATTTCCATTATTCTTTTTTTTTTTTTAATTTTTTATTGGATTTTAGGTTTTGGGGTACATGAGCAGAGCATGTAAGACAGTTGCGTAGGAACACACATGGCAGTGTGCTTTTCTTTCCTTTTCCCCTTCATCCACATTTGGCATTTCTCCCCAGGCTATCCCTCCCCACCTGCCCCTCCCACTGGCCCTCCCCTTTTCCCCCAATAGACCCCAGTGTTTAGTACTCCCCTTTCTGTGTCCATGTGTTCTCATTTTTCATCACCCATCTATGAGTGAGAATATGTGGTGTTTTATTTTCTGTTCTTGTGTCAGTTTGCTGAGGATGACGTTCTCCAGATTCATCCATGTCCCTACAAACGACACAAACTCATCATTTCTGATTGCTGCATAATATTCCACGGTGTATATGTGCCACATTTTTCCAATCCAGTCTATTGTCAATGGGCATTTTGGTTGATTCCAGGTCTTTGCTATTGTAAACAGTGCTGCAATGAACATTCGTGTACATGTGTCCTTATAGTAGAACGATTTATAGTCTTTTGGATATATACCCAGTAATGGGATTGCTGGGTCAAATGGAATTTCTATTTCTAAGGCCTTGAGGAATTGCCACCTGTCTTCCACAATGGTTGACTAATTTACACTCCCACAAACAGTGTAAAGGTGTTCCTTTTTCTCCACATCCTCACCAGCATCTGTTGTCCAGATTTTTTAATGATCGCCATTCTAACTGGCGTGAGATGGTATCTCTATGTGGTTTTGATTTGCATCTCTCTGATGACCAGTGACGATGAGCATTTTTTCATATGATTGTTGGCCTCATATATGTCTTCTTTCATAAAGTGTCTGTTCATATCCTTTGCCCACTTTTGAATGGGCTTGTTTGTTTTTTTCCTGTAAATCTGTTTGAGTTCTTTGTAAATTCTGGATATCAGCCCTTTGTCAGATGGGTAAACTGCAAAAATTTTTTCCCATTCTGTTGGTCGCCGATCCACTCTAGTGACTGTTTCTTTTGCCGTGCAGAAGCTGTGGAGTTTCATTAGGTCCCATTTGTCTATTTTGGCTTTTGTTGCCAATGCTTTTGGTGTTTTGTTCATAAAGTCCTTGCCTACTCCTATGTCCTGGATAGTTTTGCCTAGATTTCCTTCTAGGGTTTTTATTGTGCCAGGTCTTATGTTTAAGTCTTTAATCCATCTGGAGTTAATTTTAGTGTAAGGTGTCAGGAAGGGGTCCAGTTTCTGCTTTCTGCACATGGCTAGCCAGTTTTCCCAACACCATTTGTTAAACAGGGAATCTTTTCCCCCTTGCTTGTTTTTGTCAGGTTTATCAAAGATTGTATAGTTGTAGATATGTTGTGTTGCCTCCGGTGCCTCTGTTTTGTTCCATTGGTCTATATCTCTGTTTTGGTACCATACCATGCTGTTTTGATTACTGTAGCCTTGTAGTATAGTTTGAAATCCGGTAGTGTGATGCCCCCCGCTGTGTTCTTTTTGCTTAGAATTGACTTGGCTATGCGGGCTCTCTTTTGGTTCCATATGAAGTTCATGGTGGTTTTTTCCAGTTCTGTGAAGAAAGTCGATGGTAGCTTGATGGGGATAGCGTTGATTCTGTAAATTACTTTGGGCAGTATAGCCATTTTCACGACATTAATTCTTCCTAACCATGAACATGGAATGTTTCTCCATCTGTTTGTGTCCTCTCTGATTTCGTTGAGCAGTGGGTTTGTAGTTCTCCTTGAAGAGGTCCCTTACGTTCCTTGTGAGTTGTATTCCAAGGTATTTTATTCTTTTTGTAGCAATTGTGAATGGCAGTTCATTCTTGATTTGGCTTTCTTTAAGTCTGTTATTGGTGTAGACGAATGCTTGTGATTTTTGCACATTGATTTTATATCCTGAGACTTTGCTGAAGTTGCTTATCAGTTTCAGGAGTTTTTGGGCTGAGGTGATGGGGTCTTCTAGGTATACTATCATGTCATCTGCAAATAGAGACAATTTGGCTTCCACCTTTCCTATTTGAATACCCTTTATTTCTTTTTCTTGCCTGATTGCTCTGGCTAGAACTTCCAGAACTATATTGAATAGGAGTGGTGACAGAGGGCATCCTTGTCTAGTGCCGGATTTCAAAGGGAATGCTTCCAGTTTTTGCCCATTCAGTATGATATTGGCTGTTGGTTTGTCATAAATAGCTTTTATTACTTTGAGATACGTTCCATCGATACCGAGTTTATTGAGGGTTTTTAGCATAAAGGGCTGTTGAATTTTGTCAAATGCCTTCTCTGCGTCAATTGAGATAATCATGTGGTTTTTGTTTTTGGTTCTGTTTATGTGGTGAATTACATTTATAGACTTGTGTATGTTGAACCAGCCTTGCATCCCCGGGATGAATCCTACTTGATCATGGTGAATAAGTTTTTTGATTTGCTGTTGCATTCGGCTTGCCAATATTTTATTGAAGATTTTTGCATCTATGTTCATCATGGATATTGGCCTGAAGTTTTCTTTTCTCGTTGGGTCTCTGCCGGGTTTTGGTATCAGGATGATGTTGGTCTCATAAAATGATTTGGGAAGTATTCCCTCTTTTTGGATTGTTTGAAATAGTTTTAGAAGGAATGGTACCAGCTCCTCTTTGTTTGTCTGGTAGAATTCGGCTGTGAACCCGTCTGGACCTGGGCTTTTTTTGTGAGGTAGGCTCTTAATTGCTGCCTTGACTTCTGACCTTGTTATTGGTCTATTCATAGTTTCAGCTTCCTCCTGGTTTAGGCTTGGGAGGACACAGGAGTCCAGGAATTTATCCATTTCTTCCAGGTTTACTAGTTTATGTGCATAGAGTTGTTTGTAATATTCTCTGATGATGGTTTGAATTTCTGTGGAATCTGTGGTGATTTCCCCTTTATCATTTTTTATTGCATCTATTTGGTTGTTCTCTCTTTTCTTTTTAATCAATCTGGCTAGTGGTCTGTCTATTTTGTTGATCTTTTCAAAAAACCAACTCTTGGATTTATTGATTTTTTGAAGGGTTTTTCGTGTCTCAATCTCCTTCAGTTCAGCTCTGATCTTAGTTATTTCTTGTCTTCTGCTGGGTTTTGAGTTTTTTTGATCTTGCTCCTGTAGCTCTTTCAATTTTGACGATAGGGTGTCAATTTTGGATCTCTCCATTCTCCTCATATGGGCACTTATTGCTATATACTTTCCTCTAGAGACTGCTTTAAATGTGTCCCAGAGGTTCTGGCATGTTGTGTCTTCGTTCTCATTGGTTTCGAAGAACTTCTTTATTTCTGACTTCATTTCATTGTTTACCCAGTCAACATTCAAGAGCCAGTTGTTCAGTTTCCATAAAGTTGTGCGGTTCTGGGTCGGTTTCTGTATTCTGAGTTCTAACTTGATTGCACTATGGTCTGAGAGGCTGTTTGTTATGATTTCAGTTGTTTTGCATTTGCTGAGCAGTGCTTTACTTCCAATTATGTGGTCAATTTTTGAGTAGGTGTGATGTGGTGCTGAGAAGAATGTATATTCTGTGGATTTGGGGTGGAGAGTTCTGTAAATGTCTATCAGGTTTGCTTGCTCCAGGTCTGAGTTCAAGCCCTGGATATCCTTGTTGATTTTCTGTCTGGTTGATCTGTCTAATATTGACAGTGGAGTGTTAAAGTCTCCCACTATTATTGTGTGGGAGTCTAAGTCTCTTTGTAAGTCATTAAGAACTTGCCTTATGTATCTGGGTGCTCCTGCATTGGGTCTATATATGTTTAGGATCGTTAGCTCTTCTTGTTTTATTGATCCTTTTACCATTATGTAATGGCCTTCTTTGTCTCTTTTGATCTTTGTTGCTTTAAAGTCTATTTTATCGGAGATGAGAATTGCAACTCCTGCTTTTTTTTGCTCTCCATTTGCTTGGTAAATCTTCCTCCATTCCTTCATTTTGAGCCTTTGTGTATCCTTGCATGTGAGATGGGTTTCCTGGATACAGCACACTGATGGGTTTTGGATTTTTATCCAATTTGCCAGTCTGTGTCTTTTGATTGGTGCATTTAGTCCATTTACATTTAAGGTTAATATTGTTATGTGTGAATTTGATACTGCCATTTTGATGCTAAGTGGCTGTTTTGCCTGTTGGTTGTTGTGGATTCTTCATTATGTTGATGCTCTTTAACTTTTAGTGTGATTTTGGAATGGCTGGTACTGGTTGTTCCTTTCTATGTGTAGTGCCTCTTTTAGGAGCTCTTGTAAAGCAGGCCTGGTGGTGACAAAATCTCTGAGTACTTGCTTGTTCGCAAAGGATTTTATTTTTCCTTCACTTCTGAAGCTCAGTTTGGCTGGATATGAAATTCTGGGTTGAAAGTTCTTTTCTTTAAGAATGTTGAATATTGGCCCCCACTCTCTTCTGGCTTGTAGTGTTTCTGCCGAGAGATCTGCTGTGAATCTGATGGGCTTCCCTTTGTGGGTAACTCGACCTTTCTCTCTGGCTGCCCTTAGTATTTTCTCCTTTATTTCAACCTTGTTGAATCTGACGATTATGTGCCTTGGGGTTGCTCTTCTTGCGGAATATCTTTGTGGTGTTCTCTGTATTTCCTGCATTTGAGTGTTGGCCTGTCTTGCTAGGTGGGGGAAGTTTTCCTGGATGATGTCCTGAAGAGTATTTTCCAGCTTGGATTCATTCTCTTCGTCCCCTTCTGGTACACCTATCAAACGTAGGTTAGGTCTTTTCACATAGTCCCACATTTCTTGGAGACTTTGTTCATTCCTTTTTGCGCTTTTTTCTCTAATCTTGGTTTCTCGTTTAATTTCATTGAGTTGGTCTTCGACTTCAGATATTCTTTCTTCTGCTTGGTCAATTCGGCTATTGAAACTTGTGCATGCTTCGCAAAGTTCTCGTATTGTGTTTTTCAGCTCCTTTAATTCATTCATATTCCTCTCTAAGTTATCCATCCTTGTTATCATTTCCTCATATGTTTTTTTAAGTTCCTTAGTTTCTTTGCATTGATTTAATACATGTTCTTTTAGCTCACAAAAGTTTCTCATTATCCACCTTCTGAAGTCTAATTCCGTGATTTCGTCACAGTCATTCTCTGTCCAGCTTTGCTCCCTTGCTGGTGAGGAGTTTCGGTCCTTTCTAGGAGGTGAGGTGTTCTGGTTTCGGGTGTTTTCCTCCTTTTTTCGCTGGTTTTTTCCCATCTTTGTGGGTTTATCCGCTTGTCATCTGCGTAGTTGCTGACTTTTCGATTGGGTCTCTGAGTGGACACCCAGATTGTTGATGATGAAGTATTTCTATTACTTGGTTTTCCTTCTACCAGCCTAGCCCCTTCGCTGTATGACTGCTGAGGTCCACTCCAGGCCCTGCTTGTCTGGGGTGTACCTCTAGCAGCTGTGGCACAGTGAGGGATGCTACCCGTTTCTTTTTCTGCTATCTTTGTCCCAGGATGATGCCTGCCAAATGTCAGTCTTTTGGATATAGAGGGGTCAGGGAGCTGCTTGAGGAGACAGTCTGTACTTTTTTGGAGCTCAATTGCTGAGCTGTGAACTCTGTTGTTCATTCAGGGCTGTTAGGCTGCTATGTTTGATTCTGCTGCAACAGAGCTCATTAAAAAAAACCCTTTTTTTCTCAAATGCTCTGTGTTGGGGGGTTCGGGCTTTATTTTTCGACATCCGTTGAGGTGTCCTGCCCAGCTAGAAGGCAGACTAGCCACTGTTTGGCTGCCGAGGCTCCGCCCTGCTGTTGTGTGATTCGCCCTGTTCCTGCAGGCTCTGCTGTGGTCTCCGCCACGCCCTACGGCAGGGTCTTTTCGTTGTAGCATGTTGCCTCGGCAACGGCAGGCTGCGTCAGCAGTGGGCGTGTATCTCAGTAGGGATGGGTTGCCTCGGCAACAGAAGGCTGTGTCAGCAGTGGGCGTGTATCTCAGTAGGGACGGGTTGCCTCGGCAACGGCTGGCTGCGTCAGCAGTGGGCGTGTATCTCAGTTGGGGCGGGTTGCCTCGGTAGTGGTGGATGCCCCTCCCCCACAGAGCGTCTCGGACCGTCTGCTCGGGATAGTTTGAAATCGCGGTTTTGTTCGTCCCACTGGGTGTCCCAAACGATCTGTCCCTGCAATCCCCTGGGCTGGCCTACTGTCCAAGTCTCGTTTAGTCTCAAGTCCAGCCCTCTCAAGTCTCAGGTTGCCGGTTCAACAGGGCACCCGGACAAGCGCGCCCTGCGGGGATTGCTGGGTAGGGCCGGCCGCCGCCGCCCCGTCTGCTGGCTTCGCCAGGCAGACCTACTGCCTGGCGTCCCGTGTCTTTTTTGTACTTGGGAGTTTCCCCGTTCTGTGGGCAACAAAGATCAGTCTGGAAATGCTGCTCCAACTCACCTGTTTGCGGATTCAACGAGAGCTCCAATCCTGGGTTGTTCTCACAGCGCCATCTTCGCTAACATCCCCTCCATTATTCTTTCTTCATTTGTTAGTTGGAATTATTTTATAATAAAGAGTTATCCCTTCTCCCCATTTGTTTATTTGATTATTTATTTATGTCGGTATTTACCCATAAATTATCTTATTGTGTCATAGTTCATTGATATCAGTACTTACTTTGTTCAAATTATCCCAGATCTGTCTGAAAGCTACTTCAAGTTAGCTCCTGTTTTCTTTTTGTCATTACCATCATCTTTTGAGCACTTTCTTACTTTTTGGCTCCAAAATATTCCAGGCGCACTTGTACTTTCCCATCGCCAGTTCTAGAATCAGCTATTTTTCAATAAGTTCTGATTCTATTTATTGAAGAATATTAGAAACCAAGCTCTTAATACTGTGTGTGCTCATTGGTAGTGGGGTTTCATTGATTCTAGGCCTCTTCAATAAGCAGAACTAAGAGACAGATACACACACACATATCTATTTATATATCTGTACATAGAGATAGTGTTATTCCTTCTTTACTAATTCTTTTTCCTTTAATTGATTTTTCTTGTCAAGTTGTATTGGCTAATATTTTTAACACTATTTAATGTTCAATAGTAGTAGATCAAGTGCTTATCCTCATTGAATTCCCGATGTTAGTGGAAGTACCTCTAGCTTTTTGCTATTAAGTAAGTTGATGGATTTTAGGACTAAGGCATATATAATTTATTATGTTAAAGTACCCATTATTTCTTATTTTCTTGAGTGTTTTCAATGAGGAGGCAATCTACATTCATAAAGAAGGCATAGGAAGAAAGACACAATGGCAAACATGGATGCTGATTAAATATGCCAATAAATTAACTGTAAAAACTCTTTTAAAAAAAGAATACTAGCAATAACAATCTAACTTTATATTTTTTTAAAGTAACACTAAAATTATTAACAAAGGACAAGATGCAGAGAACCTAGTTAAAGTGGTCCGAGAGTCTTAAATTTAAAAAATTAGAGTTGCATAGCTGGGTGCGGTGGCTCATGCCTGTAATCCCAGCACTTTGGGAGGCTGCAGTGGGTGGACCATGAGGTCAGGGGTTCGAGACCAGCCTGACCAACAAGATGAAACCTGTCTCTACCTAAAAAAATACAAAAATTAGATGGGTGTGGTGGCACTCACCTGTAATCCCAGCTACTTGGGAGGCTGAGGCAGGAGAATTGCTTGAACCCAGAAGGCAGAGATTGGGGTGAGCCGAGATTGCGCCATTGCACTCCAACCTGGGCTACAGAGCAAGATTCTGTCTCAAAACAAAACAAAACAAATAGAGTTGCATATATAAAAACTTAAAGGAGAGATGCTAAAAGTTTAGAAATACAATCTGTAGATTCTAAAAACAGCATTGCAGGTATGAAGAGGAAGAAACATAGAAAACGTCATTAATCTAGCAGAAAGCAGAAAAAGAAAAAGATAAAGCGAGTAAATAAAAAATACAAATGAGATACATAAATGCAACCAACTGTATCAGTAATCATAAATATAAAGAGATTAAATTTACCCAATAAAATGCAGAGATTGACAAACTAAAATTTTTTTTTTTAATCCTGTTGAATGTTATTGACAAGATATACAACTGTAATGTAAGGACAAAGAAAGATTGAAAGGGGAGAGATGGTGGGGTAAGTTGAATTATTCATCCCAATTCTTCATTCCCTCTTCATTCACACACTTATCATAGCTTCTTTATGGGCAGCCTAGTTCCCTGCCCCTTGACTCTGGGCTTAGTCACAGAACTTAATTTGGCCAGTGGAATGGGCCAGAAATAACAGTGTGCCAATTCTAAGAGTAGGCCGTATGAAACCTCCCATATTTTCTATTGCCCCCTTGCAACTTTGCCATTGCCATGAGATCTCCTGTATAGCTGCTGTCCCAGCAGCATGAACAACAAAATAAACACGTGTAGAGCAGAGGTTTCCCAGCGAACACATAGATGTATAGTGGGAAGCAGAGCCACACGGCACAGGACAGCTTAGATCAGCAAAGCCCCAGCTGACCAGTGTTCTGTGAACTAATCTTTTATTTTAGGCTCCATGTGCTTACTTGGCATAATAGGGAGATATAAGGCCTGTAATCTCTGCCCATTTTGAGCTCTTGTTTTGTATAAGGCACTTTTCTATTTTTCTAATCTGCCAGACCAGCAGCCCTCTATAATGTAGGATCTACAGGATAGCTTCCAGTTCCCAGTATCATCCTTTAGGTCTTTTAATCTCTTTTATATTCTTATAACCACAGTGACTTACCCACATTCATTTTTTGTTAGTTTGGCCTAGAATATTGTGGGTATTATCTAACACTTGATATGGTGGTTCCAGCTCATTTATTTCAGGGAAGCATTTGGGAGTATGGATCTTTCTAACATCCTTTTATAAAAAATAACCTAAAGAAAGTAAATTCATCCCAGCACTTTGGGAGGCCGAGGCGGGTGGATCACGAGGTCAAGCGATCGAGACCATCCTGGTCAACATGGTGAAAACCTGTCTCTACTAAAAATACAAAAAATTAGCTGGGCGTGGTAGTGCACGCCTGTAATCCCAGCTGCCCAGGAGGCTGAGGCAGAATTGCCTGAACCTAAGAGGTGGAGGTTGCGGTGATCTGAGATCGCGCCATTGCACTCCAGCCTGGGTAATAAGAATGAAACTCCGTCTCAAAAAAAAAAAAAAAAAAGAAAGTAAATTCTACAGGTTCATCATTTGCTCTTCTCAGAGTCTACCTTTTACCTACCAATCAATGACTCCTATCTAATAATCTTTTTTTTCCTTTCTGACATATTCTTAAGAAGCTCTTCATTCTAGTTTTGGAGGCTTTTTTTACATTGCTTAGCAAAATCTCTTTTGATGGTGATAGTGTACATTTAACAAAAGCAAATTACATTGGCAAATTTCCCATTCACATTGAAACTACACAAAACATGTATATTTAGCAGTCATATTCAGCAGTGTCCAGCAAACTGAAATAACAACTGAGGGATGCTTGCAGTAAGCATCTGCCAAAGTGCAGGGAGAAAACAGTCTCAAAACTGTTGTAGAATAGTTCAAGGCAAATCACATTTCTATGAAATATTGATGCAGCATCAAAGATGATGTTGCCTTAGACATTTAAGTAAGCTTCTGTTATGAAAGGTGTAACTCTTGTGTTTTATACCTGCACACAGTAAAAATATCAGGAGTGTCTGAAAAGGCTGTCTCATTACTTAGACTCTTAAATTGCCACCCTGAATTTTTAAGTTACATAAAAGAATGGATTCGTGAGATGAAGAATGCATTGATTTCTCAACATTCTGTCTCTGGAGTGAAGAGAAAAATGAGGCAGTATATTAAGGAGCCATCAAGTCCAATGTTTATGACAATAATAAAAACTTATAATAGAGAGTGTTCTAAAAGAGATTTGAGTTTTTGTACTGGATACAATACAAGACTGGGATACTAAGTTTATGTAGTGATAAACAGTTATTTAAGAAAGAACTGATGCATTCAAGAAACCATAGGTGATTTACAAGCAAAACAGAATTTCAAGTAGTTATAGCAGGAAAAATTGAACATCACAATTCTTGTTCTCAACTTGAAATAATCTAGTTCAGTTTATGCCAAGTGCAAGCTCAAGGCCACTCACCAGGAAGTTGTGATATTGTTTTACTTGAAAGAGATAAAAGATTTCCCCAAGGCCACCACCTTGATTGGTTTTGTTGTAAGTAGTATTGTTGCTGCCACACATCTGGGCTGGAGGGTTGATTCCACTCCTGGCACCATTATCGATGGTCCATGCAAGGCTCCAGGACTTTTGCCTCAGTACCTTTCATTCCATTTTATCCCAATTCTTCATTCCCATTCTATTTTCCCATAGGCAACCATTCTAATGTATTTTAGTTAATACTTATTGTATGCCCTATTATGTGTTGGCTTCAAGGTCTAGGAATGCATCACTGATCAAAGTAGATTAAAAACTCCTGCCTTCCTGGACCCTATTTTCTAAAAGGGGATGCTCAATTTAAAAATCAAGTAGTAAATATTATTGAAGGGCAGTAAGTACTAGAGAGAAGTAAATAGGGAAGAAGAAAAGGAAATGCTTGGGATGCGAGTGCCATTTTAAACAGGATGGTGAGGAAAGAGCTCACTCAAGAGGTAACATTTGAGCCTAGATTTTAAGAAGGTGAGCATGTGAGCCATGCAGATATCCAAGAGAAGACTTTGGGGACAGCACATACAAGGGCTCCAGGACTTTTCTTCCACCATCCTCACAGTACTTCATGCTGTGCTTCTCCCATACTTAACTCATTAATTCTCCAGCAGTGGACTTCTAGTGGCCCTGTGTGAGAAGTTCACTGACGAATACACCCCCAGAAAGAGGTGGATGGATTTGGGGGTACACAGGTAATTCAACCAAGTACTTCTGGATTTTCCTCTAGAATAGCCACATTTGTCTTCACCATTAACAGCTCATCATCGTCACCATATATCTGCCGTGATCTTTGTTCAGATTTTTAATTTTTGCCAAGATGATGAAAACAATATGATATTTCATTGTTTTTTAAATGGGAATGGCTCCTTTTTTTTACTCTTTTAACTGTGGTAAAAAGTATTTTACAATTTGCTGTGTTTTCCATTTTTAAGTGCACAATATAGTAGCAGTAATGACATTCATAATGTTGTACAGCCATCACAGCTTTAAGTCTTAATATAGCACCATTGCTTTGGAGTCAGGAAGCCTTGGATTTGAATCCCATATCTTGCCTTACTGGCTGCATGACCCTGGAAAAGTGGCTTAATCTCTTTGGGCCTCAGTTTTCTTATCTGTAGAATGGAGATAATACTACTAATCCTTCTACACTCTTCTAAATATTAAGTGTTATGATATATGTACAGGATTGTTGTTCTTAGTAAAAGTATTTGATAAACACCAATTGGATTATTAGTAGTAGTATGAGTAATAACGTGATTATTAATTATGCTTAGCTGCCATTTCATCTGAACCTGCCCTAATTCAAATGGCAGGACAGGGGATCCTTGGTGTTTCAGCAGCATCATCCTTACCACCAAAGAACCTGGGCTCAGAATTTAGTGGAGGAATAAAGAGGATTGAGAAATAATTTCATTGTGGAACCAAAGAAGTAGAGGTAAAAATGATTAAATAACATTCAAACCATCATCTCTTTTTTTTTTTTTTCAGTCTTCGTGATCCTTTATTGGAGCAAGATTCCTGATATACAGTGAGGTATTTACTAAACAGAGACCTGTGCAGAAATTACACACCATCCATCTAGACAGCTTGTGACATTTGCCTATTGATGGCATCACTCCACTTACCAAGTTTTATACATCAAAAAGCTCTGAATTTCATCAAGCTGTTCACTAGTTCACCTCTGAAAAAGTGACATTTAATTTCAGCTACCATATTTTACAGCATTAAAAAGCTTATGCATTATGACGCATCTCTGCACAGTAGCATTGAGCAGATAGAGCTGAGTCCATTATGCTGTCCAGATTCACATAGTCCCATTTGAGAGCTTTAGACCAGAGAGCTGGGCCAAAGTTACTCCTAATTAACACAGACTTCTTACCCTGACGGCCTATCTTCTTGACCACATTTTATATAGCCAGTGAAGACAGACCAGCAACCATCCCATGTATAACTTGGGATTAGAGCATGAGGTGTGTCAAACCATGATCTTATATAAGGAGCAATTCCAGGGCCAACAGATGAGGACAGGAGGCTTCTGGAATGGAAGAAGGTTCTCCTCCCCAGCTGCGTGAGTGCATGCTCCCCAGCAGGAGGAGGAATGGCTCTTTGCTGCCTTCTCCTGTGCTTGGAAAAAGATGCTCTGCTGCACTGATGGACGTTGGAATCTCAAGATCTGCCAATGTACTTTTTTTTTTTAAGTCTGATTTTAAAAAAATATTTTGATACGTTAATACACATTTTGGGTCTGAATCTCTTAGATTTCACTGATGACACTAATATATAAGTAACTAAAACTGGCAGATTTCACTGGTGATGTGAGATTATTCATCAGTACTTTTTTGAAACAGGAGTCAGGTTTTGCTTCCCACTGTGATTATCTTGTATCCTGTAACTACCAGCATATAATTGAGTCATTTCATAAAACTTGCCAAAACGCAGAAAAGAATGAAGCAAAACAAAACAAAACAAAAAATAGCATTAATGTAGGAAAAAAGTAAGTATTTTCAATTCAAAAGTGAGAGTCTAGTAGAATAAGTTTGGGAGTGTTTGCACAGTTTTTCTTCTCTGTGCTATTCAGTCCAGCTGTTCACTAGCTTTTGAAAAACAAAGAAAAAATGTAATTGCCCCTGCTGAAGTAATTTTTAAAACATATCTTTTACTTTCCATTTTTATCTAAGTGGTCCTTTTCTACTTTTTAGAATGTCAAATTGTAGAATTTGCTTACTGAAAATGTGTGCTTTAGGCTACAAAAGAATATTTACAAATCCTTACCAAAAAAAAAAAAAAAAGCAAGTGGGAGTGGAAATTTGAAAGAGGACCGCCTAATTCAGCACTAAAACCAGGGTGAGAAGCAGTGTGTGTGTGTGTGTGTGTGTGTGTGTGTGGTGTGTAAAATGTGTTTTTCAAAGTACCGAGAGGTCAATGACACTGATTAACTCCTCTGAGAAGAAGAGAAAAGGTTCTCGGACCTCTTCTTGTTTCTTCCTTAGAATAATTTGGATGGGATTTGTGATAAAGAAAAGCCTAAGGGAAAAAGGATATTCATTCTGTGTGGTGGAAAATTTTTGAAAAAAAAAATTGCTTTCTTCAAACAAGGTATGTCCGATGAATTTCTAAGCTGTGTATATAGTTACTTTACATTCATTATTATGGAAATGTATTTGTCTTGAAGAAACTACAGTATAAACCTTGACCAAGTAAGCAGCCTATACAAATTTCAGTTTCAAGAGAGTTGAGATTAGAGTGGGTGGCAGCTGGCATCCTTGTAAACAACTAGTAGTATATATTATATTTATTAATTATACATAAACTGCATTGATATTATAACAAGATATTTTACTGTTTCTTTAAACCTATTCAATTATGGTTAAAAGTAAGTTGAAAAGTATGACATTTGTGTAGAACTTTAAAGTAATTTAAGTCTCTATTATCTTGTTTTTAAAACTTTGCTTGGAAATATGGAATATAATAGCAATATAGCTAATTGCTTATAAAGATGTGTAAATATTTCATATTTCATAGCAGCATGAGAAATGGGCACATTGGTGCTAACTTAAAAGAAAAACTATTTCGTGTGGATCTCTACTTCTCTCTATTCAGACAGATTTCAGTGGAATGTGGCTACATGTGCAATTCTGTGTCTTGTTTACACTTAAAGTGTTTTCTTAGGCTGAATGCTTCTGTTACTGATAAGCCCAAGAAGGGGCTGGCATTGTTAAGTCTACCGTTGTAGCTCAGCTTTTCACAGGAAGACAGGATATGAAATCTCTTTTAAGTGTGATTTGTGTCCAACCAGTATAAACACGAAATAAACGCCTCAAGCACAGGTTAAAGAGAGAGGATAAGACTGAATAATTAGACATCATAGTTTGCTCCGAACAACCCACAGCATCTTTGCCATTCCAAAATCAAGAGTGGAATTTAAAATTTTCTTTGGACGTTTTGTAAAAATAAAACTGAGCATTCTTGGCCCTGATGGTTGCTCAAAATTGCATGTGCTAAGAAAATAGTATTTTGCCATTATGTTGTGTTGCAATAAATTTGGAAGTTTTGGTGGTAAAGTTCTGAGGTTGTTTTTCCCTTGGTCTCTTGAAAGATGAAAACACCCTGCAGCAAAGCAGGATCAAACACTGTTTGTCTGTGTATTTTCTCTCTCTGTGTGTTAGCTGCAAGTGATAGCCAGCACTGGTGGGAAAGCTGGAAGTACTATCTTTTATTTATTGAATTAAAATACCCTCTTTCGTTAAAAAGCTTTAGACAAAGAATTACAAGATTGCAAGGACTTGCATTTTTTATTGCAATATGCTGGTTTTCCAGCTAAGCTTCATTTAAATATATCATATGCCTCACCACCAATAAAAAAAAAAATGCCTCAGGAAGATTGGAAATGCTTAATATCTATCCTGAAAGTGTTTTCTTCATGAATATTGTTTAGAAGATCTGTCTTTTCCACCAACTTACTGATCACATGAAGAATAGTTTCTTTCAGAGAAAATACATGAGGTTTGAGAATGGTTTATGAATAGCATCATGAGAACAAAAATGTTTGTGCTGTTCTCAGCTGTGATTCCTGTAAGACACGCTGAATACAGGAAAGCAGCATAGTTTAATGCATGTGCCAAGCCAGGAGTCTTAAATTATAGTAACAGCTCTGCCACTACCTAGCTATTACCTTGGAAAAGGTATGTAACATTTCTTGACTTTTGTTTCCCTCTTTAAAAAACAGAAATAGCAATGCCTGTTACACCCTCCCTTCCAGGGTAACCACAAAGGTCAGTAGTGATTCTTAGATCCAAAAGAGTTTTGAAATGTCAAAACTTCTATAGCAATTTAATCTTGGTCAGGTGCAGTGGCTCACGCCTGTAATCCCAGCACTTTGGGAGTCCGAGGTCAGGAGTTCAAGACCAGCCTGGCCAATATGCTGAAACCCCATCTCTACTAAAAATACAAAAATTAGTCGGGCATGGTGGCAGGCACCTGTAATCCCAGCTACTCAGGAGGCTGAGGCAGGAGAATCACTTGCACTTAGGAGGCAGAGGTTGCAGTGGGCCAAGATCATGCCACTGCACTCCAGCCTGGGTAAGAAAGTGAGACTCAGTCTCAAAAAAAAAAGAAAAGAAGTGTAAAATTTTCCCCCCACATATTAAAAAAATAGATTACTTTAGAAAGCATTTATATGATAAAAACTTCATGGCCTCCCACATGTTCCCACGATGCTGTGCCCACATGTGCAACTTCCCCTCTCCTTGCTCTCACTTGGACATGTGAGCCAAGTGTCAGCAGCAATGGGTACAAGACAGAGCACACGGGTCTGTCTGTCAGTAAAAGGGCATTTAGCTGTGGGGCTTTGGAGAGGTTACTCAACAACTCTGCGTCTCTATTTCATCACATACAAAATGAAGAAGTTAAGCAAGATAGTCTCTAAATTTCCCTCTCAATCCTATGGTTCTATGCACTGGGAGCTTTCCAATGTCAAAATATGGCCAGGACAATTTCACTGTTGCAATTCTCTGTACATTGCTAAATGATGAAGTATCGAAACAGGGCTATAAAACTTATGGTAGTCTTAAATATGTATGTTTACATAACCAGAGACTTTAAAGTATACAAAAATGAAATTTAACATAATTATATTCTTTACAAGACAATTACAGGAGATTATACATATACATATACACATACACAAACATATACATATACATACACTGGAGAAAGTGGGTCCAAGTTATAGGAAAGACTTTTTCAGTTCTCTGCTGTATTTCTGTGACTGTCAGTATAACCCCATGTGGAAAGAATGTCAAATGCTTTAATTTAAAGCCTTACATGTGAGGTCAAGGCAAAAATGTCCCTTTCTGTGCTCTGGGTCCTATGGGTGTGAGGCAGGAAGCTCTGCTACTTTTTAAATGTGTTAATGTTGGCAAGTTACTTAAAGTCTCTTGGCCTCAGTTTTCTCATCTATAAAAGGGGTCTATTATGGCTGTCTACCTACCCCACAGAGCTGCAGCAAAAAGGTTTGATCAGTGCCTGACACATTGCCAGCACCCAAATGTTAGTAAATTGTTTTTTATTTTTATTATATGTGACTAGAATAAAGAAATCAGATAAGCTGTGAAACAAATCATTTGTAACAATCTTCAAACTTTGACACATTCGCTCACTGGATACATTCAGCAAATAGATGCATGGAATTATGTGATATTAATATAATCATTAGAAACTAGTTGCCATCTCTTTATCCAGGGGACCTGAGCTTGTCAATCAATAAATACTAAATGAGAGAGGCAACTTCTGTGATGGTTGTAATCTGAGAAAGCTCAAAAGGCCTCCCTCTCACTGCCTTAAAATGTTTCTCCCTGTGGTTTGCAGAAGACGGTGAAATTCCTGGCCCTCAAACACACAGCATTTTGCAACATGGTGGTGTTCATGGTGGTGGTGTTAAAATGATTAACCATCACCCCAACAACAACAATAACAGCCCAGGTGTGGTGGCTCATACCTGGGATCCCAACACTTTGGGTGGCTGAGGCAGGAGGATTGCTTGAGGCCAGGAGTTTGAGACCAGCCTAGGCAACATAATGAGACCTTGTCCCTACTAAAACTAAAAACATTAGCTGTGCTCACCTATAATCCAAGCTATTAAGGAGGCTGAGGCAGGAAGATCACTTGCCACTGCACTCCAGCCTGGGCAACAGAGCAAGACCCTATTTCAATTAAATAATAATGATAATAACTGCTAACATTTACAGAGCTATTCTTATGTGCCATTCACTGTTCCAGCCCTTTTCATATATTAAGTCATTTAATCCTAACAGCAAACCTATGAGGTGGGTTCTTACTGTCACCATTACACAGATGAAAAAAACTAAGGCACTGATAGCTGAGTAAGTTGTCTGAAGCCACGCAGCAAGTAAGGGGTGGAGCTCAGCTTCAAATCCAAGAGGTCTACTTCCAAAGTCATACTCTTAATGTGCCAGGCAACAATTATGCATGGTCCTGGTTTTTCTGTGACAGTTCAAATTAGTCTTTACCATCCCTGAAAACATAGTTCTCAAGCCAAGTCAAAGTTCTTAAAGAAAAAAAAAAAGTGTTCCTCCTTGCAGGTAGAGACACCTTAGTAATAAAAAGGGAGAGGAATGGAGGCAAGAAACTCACAGGGGAAGGTCTGCCAGGTGAGAAGCACTTTTATTTCTGTCATTCTCAGATAATCTCCTGGATACCTCTTGGATGAGAATCGCTTTCTGAGTGGATGGGGAAAAATTGCCTTTTTTTTTTTTTTTTGGTGCCGTGACTCAGATGAAGAATCGCTTTTTGGGTGGCTGACTCAGGGGTGTCAGGGGGTGCAGGAGGAGGGAAGGCTGAGGAGGAGACTGTTATGAAGCCCTCTGTGTAGCCTGTCTCCTTTATCTTCATTGGAAGGTTAACCCGGTAGCTTGTTGCAGAAAGAATCACGTTTCCTTATGACTCAAACTACTTCAAAAAATCACTTTCCCTGATAAGGTCTCTACATTGACAACACTGTAATGAAAATTTCTCAAATTCTTTCCTTTCAGTTGGAGAAAGGCTAAACTTCTGCATGGACCTGTGGTAAAATCCATAAACATCACCCTTCAGGCTATAGTGAGAAGGCATTCTTTTTCTACATTCTTTCTTCTCTTATTCAAAAAGAAAAAATATATACCTATGCCCTCAGGGAAGCTCTACCTGTAGTTTCCAAGGGATCAGGTCACTGGCATCTTAATGCTAAGTGAATTCCCTCCACCGGGCTTCTTTGTGTTCCAGACAGAGAAAACATGCTTTGGACATAAAGGTGCAAGTTAACGTGCCCAGACAAGCCATATTTACACAACACAGTGAATCAATCTGCACTCCAAAATGCAAAAAGAAGTTGGGGATGAGAGAATATTCAACAACAGAAAGAGCAAATATTTATTGGGCCATCTCCATGTGCCATTCCCAGTCCCACGTGCTTGAGAAGAAGAGTGACCAAAATCGTTTCCATTTTCCTAATGGAGTGGGGGCACATAATAAACAAATACACGTAAGAGGCCAGTGGTGATAAGTAGCAAAGTAGGATGCAGAGAGCAGTGAGGAGGAGGATTTGCACTGCATGATTTGGTGAATATTTTTTGTTTGTTTTTTGAAATGAAATCCCGCTCTGTGGCCCAGGCTGGAGTGCAGTGGCACGATCTTGGCTCACTGCAACCTCCGCCTCCTGGGTTCGTGCTATTCTCCTATCTCAGCCTCCTAAGTAGCTGGGATTGCAGGCATGTGCTACCAGGCCCAGCTAATTTTTTGTATTTTTAGTAGAAATGGGTTTTCACCGTGTTAACTAGGATGGTCTTGATCTCCTGACCTCGTGATCTGCCCACCTCAGCTTCCCAAAATGCTGGGATTACAGGCGTGACCCACCATGCCCGGCAGATTTGGTGAATGTTAAACAGAAATGAAGGAAGCCAGGAAGCAACCTATGTGGGTCCCTCAGGGAAGAGCATTCCAGGCAGAGGGAAAAGCAAATGCAACAGTCCTGAGTGGAACCCTGCTTGGGAGCCCAGCCTGCTTGGCAGGTTGAAGGAGCAGGAAAGGAGAGCCCAAGGGTGTCTTTGGACAAGCAGACACAGAGGGTGCCATTCTCACATGCTCAGTTTCCCCCTGACCGCCTATTGCTCACTCACACACTGGTTAGGGGGCAGTTTTTGCCTCTGCTCTGGATGAAATCTGTCAGGCCATGCTCTGAGGTTATACATATATATATAAGAACTTGCCCACATTCTGCTCCCAAACAATCTCAGTTCAGTCATTAATGTACATAATACTAGGTAATCCTTAAAAACATAAAAATGATATTCAAAGTTTAAAGTCACATCCCCCGCATCCAGGCTTTCTTTCTGCAATGGAAAAGGGATGTGATTGAATTTTCTTTATCTGCCTCGAGCCTTTACCTCTCTTCCCCCTGGGCATTAATGGTAGTCTCTTCATGTCCAGAGTTGAAGTGGGTGCAGGGAGGAAAGGTAAGAGGCAGGGACAGGCCTCACTAGTTGGTACTGTCGTGAGCCAGCATCCAGGTTCCCTGGGCTTTGCAGGGGTTTATAACTGCTTCTTGTTCCCACAGGGCATGTGTATGGTACTGTGAAGATGCCCTCCCCTACAGCATTGGGGAATCCTCACCTGTAGTTCCCTAGATGTTGTGAAATAAATCTGTTCTGGCTGGGGTTTACAACTCCTCCCTCAGCCCTTGGGCAACTGGTAAGCTGTCTAGCTGCTTTCTGCATAGGCTCCTCCAAGCACCTGACTCAGGCCAGAGCTAAAACAACCTCAGGCTGACTCTGTCACACAGGGAGTCCTGACTGCCACAAGCTCTTCCCCTCTCCTGTAGATGACTTACTCATGAGAGACACCAGTCTCTGAGGCATACGCCAGCCCCAGAGACACAACTACTCAGCCACTTCAAATTGGGTTACTTGGGTATCCAAGCTGGCTTTTCAAAGGAGGTGACTGAGAACCAAGATCCCTGGCTGAGGACCTCTCTGTGCAAGAGGTTGTAGAAGCTGAGAGAGGTAGTCGGAGATCAGAGACCGAAAATTTCTCTCTTTTTATTTAAAAACAGTCTCTCTCTGTCACCAGGCTGAAGTGCAGTGGCGCAATCTCAGCTCATTGCAACCTCCGCCTCCTGGGTTCAAGCAATTCTCCTGCCTCAGTCTCTTGAGTAGCTGGGACTATAGGCATGTACCACTATGCCCAGCTAATTTTTGTATTTTTAGTAGAGACAGGGTTTCACCATGTTGGCCAGGACGGTCTCAATTTCTTGACCTCATGATGCGCCCATCTCGGCCTCCCAAAGTGCTGGGATTACAGGCATGAGCCACTGCACCTGCCAAAAATTTCTTAAAGACAGGTTGTAGGCATTTTCCCTCCTCTTCTCCCTACCTAGATGTGGAAGAGGAGCAGGTGGCTCCCCTACTCCCACCCTACTTCAGGTGATAGTGAAAGGAGCTTCAAAGAGACTATTTTAGAACATGGAAGTGGTCGGCACCTATTGTCTTAAGGTCTCAACCAAAACTAAGACAAAAGGATCATCTTATTTTAACATCCCATTACACAGTCAATGACAATACACTCAAATGTTTACTTAGATGGGTGTGTTATGCCTGGTTACACTTAAAAATATGCCTGGTGCATCATTTTACCCTAAATAACATTTGTGTGTGTGAGAGAGTTTTAAGTTCAGGCTCAAATATGACCCTTGAAAAATCTCTTAACCTTTTAACTACGACCTCTTTATTATACATGGTATGTACTTTACAGTGTGTGCTTTAACAATTGTCAACCAAGTATTTCAAAAAGCCTGGGATATCTGCATCAAGGTAAAAGGAAGATAAAACCATCTTACACAGTGGGAAAATCAGATGTTGAATGGAGTTAAGTGTTTCAGGTTTGGGATAGAATTCTGGTTCTGCTATATATTTATTCTATAAGCTTGGGCAGTTTTTTTTTGAGACGGAGTCCTGCTCTGTCACCACGTTGGAGTACAGTGGCGTGAAAGCTCACTGCAACCTCTGCCTTCCAGATTCAAGCAATTCTCCTGCATAAGCCTCTGGAGTAGCTGGGATTATAGGCACGTGCCACCAGGCCTGGCTAATTTTTGTATTTTTAGCAGAGATGGGGTTTCACCGTGTTGCCCAGGTGATCCACCCACCTCGGCCTCCTAAGTGCTAGGATTACAGGCATGAGCCACTGCACCCGGCCAGCTTGGGCAGTTTACTAACGTTCTTTAAGTCTCAATTTCCTGCTCTAATGAATGGGCACAATAGTTCTTACCTGACAGGATCACCATGACAGTTAAGTAAGATCACATGTGTGCCGTGTGCAGCATATAGTAGACATTTAGTCAATGATAGTTATTACTATGCGCATGAACTCTACACTTCTAAAACTTCCCAGGAAGAAGAGCAAAGGGATCAATCCCATCTCATTTAACAGGTGTCTATATATCTAGGCCAAAATAGTCAGGGGGCCATGCAGGAAGGTCTGAGGGCGCCTTCAGAGCTGGGGGTGGTACCAGGAAGGCCTCTGAAGTAGGACAGTTGGTGGCTGCCTTTGGAGAGCTGGGTTTCCTGCTTCCAAATGACTGTTTCTACTGGTCCCTGGAAATTCCTGAGGCTTAATCCTCCACAGCCCTCCATTCCTGAGCCACAGACACTGTCCTCCACACCCTCCATTTTACCCAGGTCTGTGGTTGCCAGGATTCAAGAATGTGCTTCACCCACAGCCCTGTGCCTGCCTCCCAAACCCTGTCATCTGAGAGGAACCCATTCTCTACTGAGTGGCAGAAGGGAGGGCGTGGATCTTGCAGGCACACCCTCATCTGCCTTCCTATCTCAGCTGGAAAGTTTTGCCGGACCCGAGAATGTTTTGCTGTGCTTCAGAACTGAGGGCAGACCAAAAAGCAGAGTGTGTTCAGACTAGTCCAGGATCTAGGGAATCAAGTTGAGCAGAACCAAACACCCAGCTCCAAATTCACAGTAGACGGCCCCTTGGCAACCACAAACCTCAAAGCCCAAGGGGGAGAACTGGGAGGAGGCAAGGCTAATCCACAGTGTCAAACACATTAGGCAAAGAGGTTTGTGATGAGAGAAACTCATCTTCCAAAGCTTCATGACAATCCTTAAACCACCCACGGTTTCCAGGGTAACTAAGAGGAGCAATCAGGGCCCATCTCGTCTTTTTGAGGTCCTGGCCCCTTTCCTTTAGATTTACTGATCTTCGTGCCCCTTTCCATTACGCAAGATAAATAACTCTTGGAAGGGGTTCTTTAGAGCTCATTTGGGGCATGCCGGCAAACTAGTATTTTTTCCCACTGGCAATATAAGATCTAAACTACCACTTCAGAAATGTAATTACTGTTTGCAGTCTCTCTAGAAATCACCATTGGTAGAAGCCTTTGTGGATGTGGTAAGCATTACCATATGTCAGGTTCCTAACACAGTACAAAATAACGATCTGAAACACACGACCAAAAAAGGCTTTCCTTGTTTGGTATTCTGACATGCAGAAACATGCCACATGGATCAATGAACCTAATGGCATAGGTATATGTCAGTTGTATACATGGATGAGATCTTCAACCCACCAAACTGCCCATGAGGAAACACCTTTGCTTTAGAATTTTCTCTGACTATCGGTGGTGAAAGGAGATCCTGGAGAAGGGGATACATATTCTAGTCATCACAGAAGTACATAGAAGTTTTTTTTTGAGACAGAGTCTCGCTGTGTTGCCCACGCTGGAGTGCAGTGGTGTGATCTCAGCTCACTGCAACCTCTGCTTCCTGGATTCAGGCAATTCCCCTGCCTCAGCCTCCTGAGTAGCTGGAACTATAGACGCCCACCACCACCATCCCTGGCTAATTTTTTGTATTTTAGTAGAGATGGGGTTTCACTATGTTGGCCAGGATGGTCTCGATCTCCTAACCTTGTGATCTACCCTCCTTGGCCTCCCAAATTGCTGGGATTACAGGTGTGAGCCACCGCATTGGGCCAGTACATAGAATTTTTATGGGAAGTTCCTAGAGATTGGAATCTCAGTAAGCATAACGTTTTCATAAATACATCGAGAAACATTCTCATAAATCAGTTTCTCGGCCCTGGCACTGCTGACCTGTGGGGCTGAGCACTTCTTTGTTGTTGAGGCTGTCCTGGGCACTGCAGGATGGTCAGCAGTGTCTCTACTCTGGCCTGTATCTGCTAGATGCCAGCAGCATCCTGCTGTCCTGTCAAAGTTGTGACAACCCTAAAAGTCTTCAAACGAAACACGGTTATAGGTCTCCTGCGGGACCAAATCACCTCTGTGAACTACTGTCATATATTACGAGGAAACTCTACAGCAACATTCTGACAGCATGGTTTCAAGGTCGCTCACTTCCATTTTTTTTTTTTTCCTGAGCATCCCAGACTTTCTCAATGGCTGAGACAGCTCACGGGATTTCTTGTCACCCTTCTTCCCAGAGCTTGGCTTCAGTGTTAGGGATAGCCTCTCTGGGGACCCTCTGCTTTGATGCTACCAAAAGATAAGCACATATGCCCTTTTCATTTTACTCCTAATCATTTCAAGGAAACAGAACATAACTAGAGCAATAAATATGAAAAAGGGTTTAATCAAAGCTGCAGGAAACAGAAACCAACTTAAACTGACTTAAGTCAAAGACCCAAAAACATCAATGTCATGCACAGGAGTCACAATCCAGCTGGACCTCCTTCAGCCTGGAAATGGGACCTGGAAAGTGGCCAGAAATGAAGGGATCTGCTCCCCTGCTCCTCCGAGGGCCATATACTTGTCCCCTCCATCTTTCTCTGTCCTCCTCTTATACATCTTATTCAGGGCCCCACATGGCCTGCAGCTTGCCACTCACAGCTTCTAAGGCTTTCAGAATAATGATTCCGAAATCCCAAGGGAGATCTCGGTTGGCTTCAGATATCTTTTTTTGCTAGATCATAAGCTTTTGACCAGCTGAGTCATTTACATTTCAGTGACTGTCATCTCTGCATCTGACAATAATAATTGAGCTGCTTAAGTTGTAGATGTAACCAGGTTTTGGAAAGTAAAAAGTACTATGCAAACGAAGAGTGGCATTTTTATCTTATTATAGTATTATATAAGAAATCATGGAATCATTTGAAACTTACAGTGACAACCATGTGAGAAGTTGGCATAGTAGAAATATTAAGTTGGAGATCTGGGCTGTGTGAGTTTGGCCAAGTCACTTCCCTGCTCTGAATTATGGGAATTATAATGTCTGTTTCACCTCCTCAAGGGGCCCTTAGGTGGTTTAAGTGAGAAAACACTTTAGTGAGAAAACCGTCTGCAGACTCTGGTATAAACCCCTATTATTACAGTCTCTAGTTAAACCAGTATATGAACGACCACTGTGAGTTAGGTAGCAGTTAGGAGTAATCTTTCAGCTGCTAGCCAAGTGAAAGGGAAATGTATTAGCTCACATAACAGACAGTCCAGAGGCAGGCCCAGCCCTCAGGCACAAGACAAATCATAGCTCTGACTCATTTCTCTGTGATTTGCCTAGCTTCTCTCCTCCCCTTGAATTAGCATTTTCCTCAGCTGAACTTTTCTCCTGGTCACAAGTTGGCAGCTGGCAGACCCACAACAAACTGTTCCCTTGTTCATTTCCAATAAGAGAGGCACCCTCTCTCCAAAAACACAGGCTTCAAGTACTTACGTTCTATCTGTTACAACTCAGGATATAACCCACCTAGACTAGTAACTAGTATGATCACCTGGCAAGTGCCTGGTGCTGATGGGCCCAAGACTACAGTAATCACCAGCAAGAGGTGGTGCAAGGGGTGGGGGGGGTCTAACCATCCTTGCCTTAGGCCCTGAATGGGGATCTGCCTGGAAGCTGTGGATGGACCTGCTTCCTTTCAGTGGTCGGGCTAACTGATTTCCTTTACCAAATTCAGATTCTGTTAGGAAGGAGGAAGGGGGAAACAGATGCTCTGTGTAGGCCACCACCAGTTCACGTAGTCTGACTCAGAGCACATCTTTAATAAACTTCTGCATCCTTAGAAGCCAACATATTGAGAAAAGACAAAATTTCCCCTGCCTTCCATAACTATTTGGCTCACATATTCTGCCAGAATTTCTTTAGGATAAAAAAAGGAAGTAAACAAGAATTGGGAAGAGAAGAAAAGAAAGAAAAACTACTGTCCTCTCTGGCACTCTCTCTCTCTTTCTCACAGAATCCTAGGGGATTGTAATGATGACCTCAAGGTGGCTGCTACTGTCATGCCAACAGGAAATGCAGTGTTTCAGGCCTCAGCCAGAAGAATACATCTCTATAAAGGTTTATGTAGAGATGAAGGCCAGCATCACATTGTAAAGGACCTCCCCACCCCACCCCAAGTGCCAGCTTCCTTTTCCCAACCTAAACAGATCAACCCATATCCACTGACAAGCGGAGGAGGCTTTTTATAGTCAGGCAAAGAGGAAGAAAGCAAGGCTGCAGATGTGGCCTCTCCCCATTCAGAGATGTCTGTCCTCAAGGGATTTTTGGCATTTTGGAAACACAGCACAAGCCTCTTATAACTAGTAAATGTTTCCAGATGGATACTGGCTCTTTCTACCTCATGGACAAAGAGTATGGTTGGGTGCTCCCCCATGTAGCACTGTAGATCATACAAACACCAACGTTACATAAATCCTGCATGTCCACTAGGGCAGATTTTTTTCCAAGCAAGTGGCTCAAGTAAGCCTCTAAAGGACTTATTAAAAATGATTAATGCAAAAATAATTTTTAAGCCTTCCATGTCTCCCTGTTGTCTAAAGGATTAATTCCACATTCTTTAGGCATGACATTCAAGGCTGACATGGCCCCTGACCCCTTTTGGACAGTCTGATTGCTCTCCCAGCCTGGCTAAGCAACTCCCAGTTCCTGAAGCTCCTCTGTCCCTGTGTCCTATCATTTCCTGTTCACTCATTCATTGTTTTCCAACCTGCCAATTAAATAAATTCGAGCCCTTTCCAATCCCCACACCCAGGCCTGTGTGCCCATCTGCCCTTTTCCCATCACTGTACCCCCAGTAACAGAGGTTCTCAATGCTGTCTGCACAGCAGAGTCATTTGGAAAGCTTTAAAACAATATCAGGCCAGGTGCAGTGGCTCATGCCTGTAATCCCAACACTTTGGGAGGCTGAGGCGGACAGATCACCTGAGGTCAGAAGTTTGAGATCAGCCTAGCCAACATGGCGAAACCTCATCTGTACTAAAGATACAAAAATTAGCCAGGCATGGTAGCAGACATCTGTAATCTCAGCTACTTGGGACGCTGAGGCAGGAGAATTGCTTGAACCTGGGAGGTGGAGGCTACAGTGAGCCAAGATTGCATCACTGCACTCCAGCCTGGGTGACAGAGCGAGATTCCATCTCAAACAAACAAACAAACAAACAAATAAATAAATAAATATAGATGCCAACTCGGATCAATTAAATTAGAATGAAGATGGAATGAGTGCACGTACTATGAAACAGCTATGGCCAGGGGAGAAATGCAGAGCTTTTGGACTTGGAATGCCTGGTTTGAATCCAGCTCCTCTTCTTTCTAGCCTTGGAAAGTCCATAACCTCTGCATGCTTCCAATTTGTTACCTCTAAAATGAAGGCAAGAAATAGTCTCTACCTCATGGGGTTGTTGTAAAGATTAAATGAATTAATATATTACTGACACTTAGTATATGCTCAGTAAATGTTAGTTATGATGCCCAACTCCCACAAGAAGACTCAAAGTAACTTGATGCCAGGATCTGCATCTTGTTTCTCCCTGCCTGGCACATAGTACACATACTTTTTTTTGAATGATTAATGGATGCATGAAAGAAGATGAATTTGGGGTTTAGGAAATCAGGGTGATTTATATAGAAGAGGTAACTCAGGAGCTGAAGCTTGAAAGATGGATGGGTTTGTGGTGAGGGCTGGTAAAGTAGTCCAGATAGAACAATAATGTGAAGGCGAGCCAAGGTACTGGCATGCAGAGTGTGGAGAAAAGACCAAAGCCCAGGTGTGCTGGAGTCAAAGGAGAGGATTACTCAGGAGAATTACAGTGAGACGGTGTTGAAAGGGAAGGCAGGCCATTTCATGAAGTTTGTAATGCCTCACTAAGGAATTTGAGCTTTATTCTATAGAGAATGAGTGGACGAGGAAGAAGAATTCTGAACAGATGAATGCACAGTCAGACCTGTGCTTTAGGAAGCTGATCATTTCCAACGGAAAGAAAGAGGGACCTGGAGCAAGGAGCGAGAGTGAGTTAGGAGATGGCTGCAGCTTCCCATTTGATGTCAACATTGTCTGCATATGTTAAGTCTTCCTAACAGACCACATATTAGGAAGCTTTGTGGACTCTATCTGGTTTATGTTAATTGAATCATTGCTACATTTGGTGGTGGAAGTGATAATGGTAAAAACAATACCTCTTAAGTGTCCCTTTCAATTTCAAGAGTTTTTTCATTATTTTGTTTTTTTATTTTACTAATATTGGATTTATTAACATATATGCACAGGGTGAAGATTTAAATAGAACAAAATGGTAAGACTCCTTCTCATCTCTGATCATCACCACTTACTCAGTTTTTTTTTTCCCTGACACAACCACTGTTATTTGGTCCTTTCACTCTTAGTCATGAAGAATATATATATTTAAAGTACAGAGTCTGATAAGCACTAGCATATGAATACTGTGAAATCATCACCACATCAAGATAATGAACATATGCATCCCCAAATTCTTCATGTGTTCCTTTGTCATCTTTTACTTCTGTTCTTATCTCTCCAGGACTCTCTACTCCCACTCCCCAGGCTCCTGGATACCACTGATGTGCTCTTTGTTACTTCTAGATGGATTGTAATTATATGAATGTAAAATTGAACAGAATGCATTCTTTTCTGTCTGGCTGCTTTCACTTAACACAATTATTTTGAGATTCAGTCACGTTGTTTTATGTATCAATAGTTCATTCCTTTTTATTGCTGAGTAGTATTCCATTGCATGGATAAACCACAATGTGTTTATCCATTTATCTGTTGATAGATTTTTGCATCATTCCCAGTTTGGAGCTACAAGAAATAAAGCTATTAAAAATGTACATGCAGAAGTCATTGTATGGACATATGCTTTCATTCCTCTTGGGAAAATGCCTAGGAGTGGAATGGTTGCAATATACAGTGGGAATATATTTAGCTTTTTAACTTTTCAAGATACTACCAAACTGTTTTCGAAAGTAGTTGTACCATTTTACATTCCCGTTAGCAATTATTCCAGTCCTCTACATCCTCACCAACACTTCGTAGTATGAGCCTTTTTAATTTTAGTCATTCTTTCTCCAAGTTGCTTTTGCATGCATTGTCACATTCAATTCCCAATGAACTTGCTTTAATCTTTACACTTTCTGGTCCTAGTGCTGTACATTATTAAGTGTCTTTTCCTGCTGCTTCTTGCTGTGGTCTTTGCTTTCCCTGTTTAGATTACTTTTCTCTTTCTTTGCCTTTTTACTCTTCCTCCACCTTTGGCAAAGTGCATTCTTCTCATACATCTTTAACTGATGAGCAAATTGCCCCTTATCTGTAAATGTCAAGCATTTTGATGTAGAGATTTAAGAAAAGTCCATTTTGCTTTTTCAATCTTAACAAGGTGCAACCTGCAGATCATCTTATACACAAGGGGTAGAAAGAGGGTTACAGGATCAGGAGCCATGAACCCCAGGCTTGACTTTGGATATGTGACCTTGGATAGGTCACTTACCCACTGCAGACCTCAGTTTTCTTATCTTTAAAGTGGGAATTATGCATACTGCACATTTCACACAAGCTTACTGTGAAGAAAAAGTTTGTATTTACTCATTTTCTCAACAAACATGTATTGTCGTGCCCACCACAAATACTATTCCAGGCTCAAGAAACTGAACAGTGAACAAAATAGACAACTCTAGCACAGGACGTTGCTTTATTTACAACACTGTAAAAAACTATGTAAATAGAAAGCTATATTATTATTTATTACCAACTTGCTCTCTGCTAACTCTGGGCAGAAAGAGATCTTATTAAATTTTCTGTACTAGTCTACTTACACTAATGTATACTCTTCCTTCACAACCAGGCTTCATTTGCCTCCACAGAACTACATATTTGGGATTCTTTATGTTATATCTCATGGCACAATCCATAAGTTTGTGAATCAGTGGTGAGAAAGAAGCTTCAAGTACTCTACGACACTAGAATGATTCTGGTCAGCTTCCATTATTAATAAGCCAACACTTGGGTGAGATCCTTCCAGGGATTACAGCATCTCCTGGATTCCCAGTGGTTTTTATCCATTCATTCCAGCTTCTGAAGGTCATGTCCATCGTGACTCTAAAGTTGCAGAACAGATCTGAGAGCACTTTGCTCTGTTCTCCACCTTCCCTTAGGGTTTTTTGATTAACAATATCAATAATGTCAATACTGCTCTATTAATTTTTATTGAGATATAATTCACATACCACAAAATACGCCATTTAAAGTATATAATTCTGCTAGCCACGGTGGCTCACACCTGTAATCCCAGCACTTTGGGAGGCCGAGGTGAATGGATCATGAGGTCAGAATTTCAAAACCAGTCTGGCCAAGATAATGAAACCCCATCTCCACTAAAAATACAAAAATTAGCCAGGTGTGGTGGTGGGCACCTGTAATCCCAGTTACTCAGGAGGCTGAGGCAGAGAATTGCTTGAACTCAAGATGCGGAGGTTGCAGTGAGCTGAGATCGCACCACTGCACTCCAGCCTGGGCAACAGAGCAAGATTCCATCTCAAAAAATAGATAAATAAATAAATAAACATAAAGCATATAATTCAGTAGTTTCTAATGTATTCATAAGATAGTCTTCCATTTGTTTTTTTTCCTTTTTAAATTTCCTAGAGAAAAGGGAGAGCCCTCACTACCCACACATTGATTCAATACATATTTACTGAACACCCAAAAGTCAAATAAAAATCCCTGCCCTTGTGGAGCTTCAATTATAGTGGGGAACACCATAAAAAAATAAAATAAAATAAAAAGCATATAAAGTATGTCAGGAAGTGGTAAGTCAAAGGAGAAGACAGTAGGAAAGGGATAGGTTATATCCATTGGTGGTGGGTGAGGTAGGAGGGGAACTGTGATTTTAAATTGGATGATTAGGGAATGTCTCATGAGAGGTAACATTTAAGCAAAGATTTGAAAGAAATGAGGGAGTAAGTCATGTGCTTATCTGGAGGAACGGCCTCCAGCCAGAGGAAAAAGTAGTACAATAGTCCAGAGACCCTGAGGTAAGAAGTGTTCCAGAAACAGCCAAGAGGCCAGTGTGGCTGAAGATTACTAATTGAGGAAGAGACCAGTGAGAAATTAGAGCAGAAGGGTCACTGGGGGCCAAATCAAGTAGGGTCTTGAGCTACTTGTAAAGACTTCTGCTTTTCTTCTGAGTAAGAGGGGGAGCCACTGTAGAGGGTCAGCTGAGAAATACCAAGAACTGATTTACTTTGAATAGGATCATGCTGGCTGCTCTGTGGACAGCAGAAGACAAAGGAAGAAGGGAACAGCCTAGTTATGAGGCTAATTGCAATAATCTAGGTGGCACAGGGCAGAGCCTGGCACAGATGGCAATGGTGGTGATGCTGAGAAATGGTCAGTTTCTGGATAGATTATGAATGTAGCACCAACAGGGTTGGCTGGTGGAGAGCATGTGGAGTGTATGAGAAAGAGAAAGAGAAGTCAAGGATAACTCAGATGAAATCTGCAATGTTGAGTGGTAACAGCCAATTAACGGGGCTGAATAGGTGGGTCCAACAGGGCAACTTGGCATACTGCACTTAACCAATAGGAAAGTTAAACACTGAGGCCTAAAGATACGTAAATTGTTCTGGAGTTTCTCAAAATAATAAAAAACTAAAAAAGTACCAGTTATCACACTATTTCCAAAATATAATCTGGCTATTTAAATATCAAATTGCCAAACAGGTTGTATATATGATTTTGTTTTTATTTGAAGCTAAAGACAGCCAACTACCTTAATTGTGAAATTTAACACAATGCAATTGTTGGAAATTAACAAAGTGATCAATTCTGTTTGGGGTTACTCTTGGTGCTTAATTTAATTATTTGTAATAAAGTTTTCAAATACTAAACAACTTTAAGTTAATTGCATTGAGTACTTGTTTACTATCTCAACCCATAATCTAATAATTGCTTTTTATTAAAAAATATGCATAGCAGTGTATCAGATATTGGATATAAGCTTATACTGGGTCTAGCTAGTACCAGATTGTGCTTATCTCTTTCTAGATCTCCATTCAGTGATGTCACTTTGGAGGCTTCAAAATGAGCCATGGTAGGAGGATTTGCTACCACAGAAGTTGACAAGCTCTGCAAATCAGGGCTTTTATTTCTATTGTTTTTAACCAGTATATCACTGAACATAGCAGAGGGTAGAGTTATGACTGCCAGCTTTAGGCCACACAACAGTGGCACTGGAGGGAGAGGGGATATCGTGGAAGCTGTCTGCCCATAGGGGAGGAGTGTTTTACTACCATTGACATTGTTTAAAATTGCTAGCTCATAATAATAATAAAAAGTAGACCAACCTTAAGTCTTTCAATTCTCTACAAACTTCTCCCTTATTGCCCGTGCCCAGGACAGATTCCTCCCACCCACCTTTACATCCATTCTAATCCTATTCACCACCTTACGCCACAGTTATGACATTTAACTTCTCTAAGTCTTAGTTTCCTCATCTGTTCAATGAGGATCATAAAACCTCCCATGCTGACTTCTTATGTGGATTCAAAACAATACAGAATGCACAGAATATACTCAATTAATATAAGTATGAGTAAACCTTTGACAGTTTCCTCACAGTCTTAAGAGAAGGATGGGAAAGGATAGATCACCAGCATTTTCATATCGATTGCAGTCTCCAATGTCTGGGTCTCTGTTGCGCTGTTCTCCCCAACTTGGAGCTACTTCTCTCCTATTTCTGAATGTTCAAAGTCTGTTCATTCTTCAAAGTTGACCCAGTTGCCACCATCTCGATGAGGTTTTCTCTTATTCCCATGGCTGCCATAATCTCCCTCCTTCTAAAATTTCTGGCCCTTAGGGAATCTCCAGCACTACCCGACCTATTGGATTAGAACCTGTACTTTAACAACAGCCCCAGGGGATGAATAGACACAGTAAGATTTAAGAAGCCCAACTCAAAACCACTGGTTCTCAAAGTTGGCTGCATGTTGGAATTACTTGAGAAGTGGTTAAAAACTTAATAACTAGACCCCAATCCAATAGAGTCTTATTCAGTTGGTCTGGGGTACAGCCTTAGCATCAAGATTTTTTAAACTCCCAGGCGATACTATTAAATAACATGCAGCAAAGTCTGAGAATCACTGCTCTGTGAATGTCCCCTTACACTCTCTTATGAGGACTTAACACTTAAACATGGTTATTTGTATCCACTTGTTTTTCCACCTATATTAAATTGTAAGCCTTTGAAGAGTGAGAATTGTTTTTTAATTCAATGTTTACCACTTTCTAACAAAATGTAGCCATATAATAGTTTAATAAATATTTATTGAATGAATAATGAAGTATTAATCATTGCAATTTACATATGTTTTCTGAATGCCATAAATGTGGCTTTCATCCTAATTAGAAAACTGCTTGGACATATTCTCAAAATTGTAGAGTTATTTCCTCTTCAGTTCTAAGTAAACATCAAATATGTAAAGAATTGGAGGCTGGTGGCCAGAATGGGTTTTCTAACTGAGAATAGCATCTCTGGGTACCAGCATGGCCAGCCGCTGCCATCTCTATGTGCTGCTTATGGAAATCTGTAGCCTGGAATCCTAAGACTCCAGAGGGCAATGCAAAGTGATACAGCCCATCCCCACACGCTCTGTGCATCCAAATCAGAACCCCTGGCTGAAATATGATGATGTTATTGTTTCTTTCTCTCCAGGGTGTCATTCTGATATTTATGAGGACTGTTGTTCTCACTATGAAGGCATCTGTTATTGAAATGTTCCTTGGTGAGTACTTTTATATGTGTATCTGGATACCCTTTTAACATTTTCCTAAGGTCCAAAGAATCCAGCCAAGAAAAGTTTTAAACCAAGACAGAGCATATAAACAACACTGTGTATCTTTTTATAGTAAACATTTTGAAGAGATGTTTTAAGTAAGAATGTTCAGCAAAGATCAAACTCAGGATGCACATGTGTATGTTTTTATGTAAAACAAATACTGTATATATATTACATATATGTCTCTATATATTGCGTATTACGCACACACCCCTATCTTTTGTGTATTCCTCAGCAATTAGCATGTATTTCAGATACAGCGTATTTGCAGATTCTAAATTTAAGAATCTTCATGTTTGCTAATTTCACATACACACAAAAAAATAGCTTTATGCATTGGCAACTCATACTTTTAGAGGTGATTCTTCCTTTTTTTTTTTTTTATTTTTGAGATGGAGTCTTGCTCCGTCACCCAGGCTGACATGCAGTGGCACAGTCTTGGCTCACTGCAACCTCTGCCTCCCAGGTTCAAGCAATTCTTCTGCCTCAGCCTTCCGAGTAGCTAGGGCTACAGGCATGCGCCACCATGCTCAGCTGACTTTTGTATTTTTAGTAGAGAAGGCTTTCACCATATTGGCCAAGCTGCTCTCGAACACCTGATCTTGTGATCCGCCTGCCTCGGCCTTCCAAAGTGCTGGAATTATAGGCATGAGCCACCATGCCCGGCCTAGAGATAATTCTTTTTTTTTTTTTTTTGAGGCAGAGTTACACTCTTGTTACCCAGGCTAGAGTGCAATGGCGCGATCTCGGCTCACTGCAACCTCCGCCTCCTGGGTTCAGGCAATTCTCCTGCCTCAGCCTCCGGAGTAGCTGGGATTACAGGCACGCACCACCATGCCCAGCTTATTTTTTGTATTTTTAGTAGAGACGGGGTTTCACCGTGTTGACCAGGATGGTCTCGATCTCTTGACCTCGTGATCCACCCGCCTCGGCCTCCCAAAGTGCTGGGATTACAGGCTTGAGCCACCGCGCCCGGCCGAGATAATTCTTTTTAAAAGACTCCATTATCACCAGAGAATGCAATGTTGGATAGGCTCTTGAGGAGTAGCAGGTCAACTAGAAGTGGGAAAGTGCTGAGGGGTTTAGGACCAAGCCCAAGGGTAATCTTCCATTAAGTTTGGCCCCACTGCGCCACGGCCTAGTCAGGTAGAGTGATCCTATGGATCCTTGTGAAACCACTGCCAGGAAGGAGCACAGATGCCTTTCCCATAGTCTGTTAGTTTGCCAGGGCTGCTGTAACAAAACATTACAATCTGGGTGGCTTAAAACAAGGAAACCTATTCTCTCCACCTTCTGGAGACCAGAAGCCCAAAATCAGTGTCAGGAGGGTGGGTTCTTTGAGGAACAGCAAGGGAGAAATGTGTTCCACGTCTCTCTCCCAGCTTCTGGTGGTTTGCTGGCAATCTTTGGTGTTCTTTGGCCTGCAGATATAAAACCCTGATTGCTGCCTTCATCTTCACGTGGCATTCTCCCTGTATTTGTGTCTGTCTGCACATCTTCCCTGTTTATAATGACATCAGTCATACTGGATTAGAGGCACACCCTACTCCAGTATGACCTCATCCTAACTTAACTATATCTGCCATGAGCCTATTTCCAAATAAGGTCACATTCTATGATACAGGGGCTTAGGACTTCAACATACAAATTTGGGGGTACATAATTCAACCCATAATATAGTGAGAGTGTTCAAGGTCTGTTCAGAGAAAGTGTACCTGGCAGAATAGGGGACTGGAAGAGAAGAAGGTAATACAGATGGGAAGGCAAGGAGGCTCCAGGCATGGTGGAAGGTGTATTGGACCAGGAGTCAAAGGGAGGTATGGGTTCTAGTACTGACTCCACCATCAACTTGCCAATTTTGGCAAGTCACTCATCTCAGAGCTTCCTCCAAATTTCTGTGTTTGAGCTATTAATCACCCAACCCATGTAACATGGCTACCAGAGACCTGGGGGCAGCTCTGTCAAAGCTCCTTGTCTTTCAGGTAGGCTACTCTCTCCTGGAGCCAAAGATAAGGCCACAAACAATGCTCTCTCTTCACTTTGGATAGGTGACAACAGGCACTCTCAGGAACCAGTGGCACTATTTCCCCGCTCCTGTCAGATGGCCATGAGAAGCCCTGAGGAACTTCTAGGTACCTGGACCAGGAGCCCTCCCTCAACCATTGCTGTTGTTCTCAGAGACTGGGCAATGTCCAAGGGTCAACCATCCCAACACTGCCTCTGCAATTGCTCTATATGCCTGGCTTGCTTTAGCAAACAAAAGTTTGGCTAGCACACTGGGGAAGTCACCTTGAAAACACAAGGTCCTTCATTTCCACCTTGCCCCTTTGGGAGGCTACCTCTCTTTTCATTCTAACATACAAGTTAGTAGGTTTCTTTTTTTTTTTTTAATTGTACTTTAGGTTCTGGGGTACATGTGCAGATCATGCAGGATTGTTGCATAGGTACACACATGGCAATGTGGTTTGCTGCCTCCATCCCCCCGTCACCTACATCTGACATTTCTCCCCATGTTATCCCTCCCCGACCTCCCCACTCCCTCGCTGTCCCTCCTCTGGCCCCCTGCCAGCAGACCCCAGTGTGTGATGCTCCCCTCGCTGTGTCCATGTGTTCTCATTGTTCAACACCTGCCTATGAGTGAGAACATGCAGTGTTTGATTTTCTGTTCTTGTGTCAGTTTGCTGGGAAAGATGGTTTCCAGATTCATCCATGTCCCTGCAAAGGATACAAACCTGTCATTTTTTATGGCTGCATAGTATTCCATGGTATATATGTACATTTTCCTTGTCCAGTCTATCGTCGATGGGCATTTGGGTTGGTTCCAGGTCTTTGCTGTTGTAAACAGTGCTGCTATGAACATAAGTGTGCATGTGTCTTTATAATAGAATGATTTATAATCCTTTGGGTATATACCCAGTAACGGGATTTCTGGGTCAATGGAATTTCTATTTCTAGGTCCTTGAGGAATCACCACACTGCCTTCCACAGTGGTTGAACTAATTTACACTCCCACCAACAGTGTAAAAGTTTTCCTATTTCTCCATATCCTCTCCTGCATCTGTTGTCTCCAGATTTTTTAATGATTGCCATTCTAATTGGTGTGAGGTGGTATCTCAATGTGGTTTTGATTTGCATTTCTCTAATAATCAGTAATGATGAGCATTTTTTCATATGTTTGTTGGCCTCATATATGTCTTCTTTTGAAAAGTGTCTGTTCATATGCTTTGCCCACTTTTGGATGGGTTTGTTTGTTTTTTTCTTGTAAATCTGTTTTAGTTCTTTGTAGATTCTGGATATCAGCCCTTTGTCAGATGAGTAGATTGCAAAAATTTTTTCCCATTCTGTTGGTTGCTGTTTCACGCTAATGATTGTTTCTTTTGCTGTACAGAAGCTCTGGAGTTTAATTAGATCCCATTTGTCTATTTTTACTTTTGTTGCTAATGCTTTTAGTGTTTTAGTCATGAAGTCCTTGCCTATGCCTATATCCTATGCCTATAGTGGTTCTGCCTAGGTTTTCTTCTAGGGTTTTTGTGGTGTTAGGTCTTATGTTTAAGTCTTTAATCCATCTGGAGTTAATTTTAGTGTAAGGTGTCAGGAAGGGGTCCAGTTTCTGCTTTCTGCACAGTGCTAGCCAGTTTTCCCAACACCATTTATTAAACAGGGAATCCTTTCCCCACTACTTGTTTTTGTCATGTTTGTCAAAGATCAGATGGGTGTAGATGTTTGGTGTTACTTCCAGGGCTTCTGTTCTGTTCCATTGGGCTATATCTCTGTTTTGGTACCAATACCATGCTGTTTTGATTACTGTAGCCTTGTAGTATAATTTGAAGTCAGGTAGTGTGATGTCTCCAGCTTTGTTCTTTTTGCTTAGAATTGTCTTGGCTATGCAGCTCTCTTTTGGTTCCATATGAAGTTTAAGGTGGTTTTTTCCAGTTCTGTGAAGAAGGTCATTGGTAGCTTAATGGGTATAGCATTGAATCTATAAATTACTTTGGGCAGTATGGCCATTTTCACAATCTTGATTCTTCCTAACGATGACCATGGAATGTTTCTCCATCTGTTTGTGTCCTCTGTTATTTCCTTGAGAAGTGGTTTGTAGTTCTCCTTGAAGAGGTCCTTTACATCCCTTGTAGTTGTATTCCTAGGTATTTTATTCTCTTTGTAGCAATTGTGAATGGGAGTTTGCTCATGATTTGGCCCTCTGTTAGTCTGTTATTTGTGTATAGAAATGCCTGTGATTTCTGCACATTGATTTTGTATACTGAGACTTTGCTGAAGTTGCTTATCACTTTAAGGAGATTTTGGGCTGAGATGATAGGGTCTTCTAAATATACAATCATGTCATCTGCAAATAGAGATAATTTGACTTCCTCTTTTCCTAATTGGATACCATTTCTTTTTTCTTGCCTAATTGCTCCGGCTAGAACTTCCAACACTATATTGAATAGGAGTGGTGAGAGAGGGCATCCTTGTCTAGTGCTGGATTCAAAGGAATGCTTCCAGTTTTTGCCCATTCAGTATGATATTGACTGTAGGTTTGTCATAAATAGCTTTTATTGTTTTCAGATATGTTCCTTTGATACCTAGTTTATTGAGAATTTTTAGCATAAAACGCTGTTGAATTTTGTCAAAGGCCTTCTCTGCATCTACTGAGATAATCATGTGGTTTTTGTCTTTGGTTCTATTTATGTGGTGGATTACAGTTACAGATTTGTGTATGTTGAACCAGCCTTGCATCCCTGGAACGAAGCCTACTTGATCATGATGGATAAGCTTTTTGATGTGCTGTTGCAATCAGTTTGCCAGTATTTTATTGAAGATTTTTGCATCTATGTTCATCATGGATATTGGCCTGAAGTTTTCTTTTCCTGTTGAGTCTCTGCCGGGATTTGGTATCAGGATGTTGGTCTCATAAAATGATCTGGGAAGGATTCCCTCTTTTTGGATTGTCTGGAATAGTTTCAGAAGGAATGGTACCAGCTCCTCTTTGTATGTCTCGTAGAATTCAGCTGTGAACCCATCTGGACCTGGACTTTTTTTGGTTGGTAGGCTATTAATTGCTGCCTCAACTTCAGCCCTTGTTATTGGTCTATTCGAGGTTTCAACTTCTTCCTGGTTTAGGCGTGGGAAGGTGCAAGTGTCCAGGAACTTATCCATTTCTTCCAGGTTTACTGGTTTATGCACATAGAGTTATTTGAAGTAATCACTGATTGTAGTTTGTATTTCTGCAGAATCAGTGGTGATAGCCCCTTTATCATTTTTTATTGCATCTATTTGATTATTCTCCCTTTTCTTTTTTATTAATCTGGCCAGCGGTCTATTTTGTTGATCTTTTCAAAAACCCAGCTCCTGGATTTATTGATTTTTTTGAAGGGTTTTTTCTGTCTCTATCTCCTTCAGTTCTGCTCTGATCTTAGTTATTTCTTGTCTTCTTTGGTGTTTTTTTTTTTTTATCTTGTTCCTCTAGCTCTTTCAATTTTGATGATAGGGCATCGATTTTAGATCTTTCCTCTCTTCTCATATGGGGATTTATTCCTATAAATTTCCCTCTAGAGACTGATTTAAATGTGTCCCAGAGATTCTGGTACATTGTGTCTTCGTTCTCATTGGTTTCAAAGAACATCTTTATTTCTGCCTTCATTTCATTGTTTATCCAATCGACATTCAGGAGCCAGTTGTTCAGTTTCCATGAAGCTGTGCAGTTCTGAGTTAGTTTCTAAATTCTGAGTCCTAATTTGATTGTCCTGTGGTCTGAGAGACTATGATTTCCATTTTTTTGCATTTGCTGAGGAGTGATTTACTTCCAATTACATGGTCAATTTTAGAGTAGGTGCAATGTGATGCTGAGAAGAATGTATATTCTATGGATTTGGGGTGGATATTTCTGTAGACATCTATTAGGTCTGCTTAGTCCAGATCTCAGTTCAAGTCCTGGATGTCCTTGTTAATTTTCAGTCTCATATTGACAGTGGAGTGCTAAAGTATCCCACTATTACTGTGTGGGAGTCTATATCTCTTCATAGGTCGTTAAGAACTTGCTTTATTTGTACCTGGGTGCTCCTGTATTTGGTACATATATATTTAGGATCGTTAGCTTTTCTTGATGCATTGATCCTTTCACCATTTTGTAATGCCCTTCTTTGTCTCTTTTGATCTTTGTTGATTTAAAGTCCATTTTATCAGAGATTAGGATTGCAACTCCTGCTTTTTTTTGCTCTCCATTTGCTTGATAAATCTTCCTCCATCCCTTTATTTTGAGCCTATGTGTGTCCCTGCATGTGAGATGGGTTTCCTGAATACAGCACATCAATGGGTCTTGACTTTTTATCCAATTTGCCAGTCTGTGTCTTTTGATTGGGACATTTAGCCCATTTACATTTAAGGTTAATATTGTTATATGTGAATTTGATCCTGCCATTTTGATCCTAGCTGGATATTTTGCCAATTAGTTAACGCATTTTTGTCATTGTGTTGATGGTCTTTACCATTTGGTACATTTTTGGAGTGGCTGGTACTTGTTGTTCCTTTCCTTGTTTAGTGCTTCTTTCAGGAGCCCTTGTAAGGCAGGCCTGGTAGTGACGAAATCTCTCAGCAATTGCTTGTCCATAAAAGATTTTCTTTCTCCTTCACTTATGAAGCTTAATTTGGGTGGATATGAAATTCTGCGTTGAAAGTTCTTTTCTTTAAGTATGTTGAATATTGGCCCCTACTCTATTCTGGCTTGTAGGGTTTCTGCCAAGAGATCCGCTGTGAGTCTGATGGGCTTCCCTTTGTGGGTAAGCCGAGCTTTCTCTCTGGCTGCACTTAGCATTTTTTCCTTCATTTCAACCCTGGTAAATCTGACGATTATGTGCTTTGGGGTTGCTCTTCTTGAGGAGTATCTTTGTGATGTTCTCTGTATTTCCTGGACTTGAATGGTGGCCTGGCTTGCTAGGTTGGAGAAGTTTTCCTGGATAATATCCTGAAGAGTATTTTCCAGCTTGGATTCATTCTCTCCGTCACATTCAAGTACACCTATCAAACGTAGATTAGGTCTTTTCACATAATCCCATATTTCTTGGAGGCTTTGTTCATTTCTTTTCACTCTTTTTTCTCTACTCTTGCCTTCTTGTTTTATTTCATTGAGTTGATCTTCAATCTCCAATATCCTTTCTTCTGCTTGGTTGATTCGGCTATTGAAACTTGTGTATGTTTCACGAAGTTCTCATGCTGTGTTTTTCAGCTCCATTAAGTCATTTATATTCTTCTCTAAGCTGTTTATTCTAGTTAGCATCTCATCTAATCTTTTTTCTAAGTTCTTAGTTTCTTTGTATTGGTTTAGCACATGTTCTTTTAGCTCTGAGAAGTTTGTTATTACCCACCTTCTGAAGCCTGTTTCTGTCAATTCATCAGATTCATCCTCCATTCATCTTTGATCCCTAGGTGGTTAGGAGTTGTGATCCTTTGGGGGAGGAGAAGCATTCTGGTTTTTGGTGTTTTCATCCTTTCTGTGCTAGTTTCTTCCCATCTTAGTGGCTTAATCTACCTGTGGTCTTTGTAGTTGGTGACTCAGATGGGGTCTCTGAGTGGACGTCCTTTTTGTTGATGATGAAGTTATTTCTTTCTGTTTCTTAGTTTTCCTTCTAACAGTGAGGACCCTCTGCTGTAGGACTGCTGGAGGTCCACTCCAGACCCTGCTTGCCTGGGGATCACCCACAGAGGCTGCAGAACAGTAAGGGTTGCTGCCGGTTTCTTCTTCAGTTACCTTCATCCCAGAAGGGTACCTGCCAGATGTCAGCCTGAGCTCTCCTTTATGAGGTGTCTCTTTTGGGTATACAGGGTTCGGGGAGCTACTTGAGGAGACAGTCTGTCCCTTATAAGAGCTCAAGTGCTTTGCTGGGAGCTCCACTGTTCCATGCAGAGCTGATGGGTAGGTACCTTTAACCACCTGCAGCGGAACTCATAACCACCTTTTTCCCAGGTGTGCTGTCCTAGGAAGGTCAGTTCCTGTCATGCTGCTGCCTTTTTTCATAGATGCCCTGCCCTGCACCGAGAAGTCTAGTAACAGTCTGCCAGCAGAGGTGTTGCTGAGCTGCCGCAGGCTCTGCCCAGCTGCTGTGTGAACTGCCTGGGTAGTGGCAGACTGCCTTGGTAGTGGTGGTCGCCCTTCCCCTCACTGCTCTGGACCATCCTGGGTCTAGCTGTGCTTGCTGCAAAACTCTCAATCCAGAGCGTTTCAGATTGCTTGTTTTGTGGGGTTGGTACCCACTGAGCCAGATCACCTGGCCCCCGGTCTCTGCCCCCTCCCTTTCAGTTGCATGGGCGGCTCTGTCTCCCAGGCATTCCAGGCGCCAATTGAAACGGCAGCCCAGATTTGTGTGAGTTTCTGTGCACCAACCCACCACTGGCTGAAACCGCCGTGCTGAAAACTCATGGTGCTTTTTGGCACGGGAATCTCCTGGTCTGTGGGCAGTGAAATTTTGTTTGGAAATGTGGTGGGCACTCACGCTCTGCGTTGTTCTTGCTGGGAACTGCATTCTGGAGCTGTTCCTATTCGGCCACCTTGGATCCTTCCACGTTAGTCGGTTTCTAACAAAAGAATGGGTTGAGGGTGAGCAAGAGGTTAAGAATAGGGTATAGTCAAACAAATAAAACCAACAAACAAACTCTGAGGCCATTTTACCCTCTGTCATGTTACCAGCATCACAGAACCAAGAAAGGAAGATCTGGCTGTCCTTTGTCCCCTGTCTTTCTCAGCCTGCCCTTGCCCTTCTGGGTTACTTACTTGGATAGCAAGAAATCAAAGTAGAAAAAGGAGACTCCTGTACCTCAACACAATAAAGGCCATGTATGACAAGGCCACAGCTAATATCATAATCAATGGTGAAAAACTAAAAGCTTTTCCTCTAAGATCAGAAATCAAACAAGGATGCCTCCTCTTGCTACTTCTGTTCAACATAGTACTGGAAGTCCTACCCAGAGCAATTCAGCAAGAAAGGAAATAAAGATATTGAAACTGAAAAAGAAGTAAAATTTTCTCTGCAGATAACATGATACACACAGAAAGCACTAAAGACTCTACCAAAAACTTGTTAGAACTAATAAATGAATACAGTAAAGTTAGAGAATACAAAAATCAACATGCAAAAGTCAGTAGCACCTCTATATACTCACAATGAACTATCTGAAAAAGAAATCAAGGAAACAGTCTCATTTACATTAGACTCAAAAAAAAAAACTACTTAGGAATAAATTTAACTATAGGGGTGAAAGATCTGTGCAATGAAAATTATAAAACATAGATGAGGCCTGGCACAGTGGCTCACACCTATAGTCCCAGCACTTTGCAAGGCTGAAGTGGGCAGATCACTTGAGCCCAGGAGTTTGAAGCCACTTTGTGAAGCATGAAAAAACCCTGTAACTACAAAAAAATAAAAAAATTATCCAGGGGTGGTGGCATGTGACTGTAGCCCTAGCCACTCGGGAGTCTTAGGTGGGAAGATCACCTGAACTCAAGGAGATTGAGGCTACGGTGAGCCATGATCATGCCTCTGCACTCCAGCTTGGGTGACAGAATGAGGGCCTGACTCACACACACACACACACAAAAGATGCAGAAAATTGAAGATGTACATAAATGAAGATATTCCATGTTCATGGATTAGAAGAATTACTATTATTAAAATGTCTATACTATTCAAAGCAATCGATAGAGTTTTCAATGCAATCCTCAATGTAATCTCTATTTGAAATTCCAATGGCATTTTTCACAGAAATTTGGGACAAGAATTCTAAATTCATATGGAAACACAAAATATTCCAAAAGGCTGAAGCAATCCTGCACAAAAAGAACAAAGGTGGAGCATCAAATACCAAACTTCCAAATATACTACTAAGCTATAGCAATTAAAACAGCATGGTACTAGCGTAAAAGCAGACATACAAACCCAGGGAACAAAATAAAGATCCCAGAAATAAACCCACACATTTATGGTCAATTAATTTTTAACAACGGTAACAAGGACACACAATGGAGAAAGAACAGTCTCTTCAATAAGTGGAATTGGGAAAATAGTATATCCATATGCACAAGAATGTAATTGGGCCCTTAGCTAACACTGCATATGAAAAATAATTCAAAATTGGCTAAAGACTTAAATGTAAGACCTGAAGTTATAAAACTACTAGAAGAAAACATAAGAAAAAAGCTTCTTGACATTTGTCTGGGCAATGACTTTTTGTATATAACCCTAAAAGCACAGGCAACAAAAGCAAAGATAGACAAGTGGGATTACACAAAAAGCTTCTGGGCTTCAGAAAGTTCATTGTAAAGTATATATTTGATAAGGGGTTAATATCCAAAACATAAGGAACTCTAACAACTCAATAGCAAGAAAACAAATACCCCAGTTTTTTAAATGAGCAAAGGATGCGAATAGACATTTCCCAAAGGAAGACATACAAACGGTCAAAAGGCATATGAAAAAATGTTCAACATCACTAACATCAGGTAAATGCAAATTAAGGCCACAATGAGATATTACCTCACACCTGTTAGAATGGCTGTTATTAAAAAACAAAAGATATGTGTTGGCAAGGATGTAGAAGAAAGGAAGCCCTTCTAAATTGTTAGTGGGAATGTAAATTAATAAAGCCACACAAAGAACAATGAGATTCCTCTACAACATAAAAATAAGAATTATCATATCATCCAGCAATCCCACATCTGAGTATATGTCCAAAGGAAATGAAATCACTATTAAAGAGATATCCTTACCCCCATGCTCAATGCAGCATTATTCACAATAGCCAAAATATGGAATCAACCTGAGGGTCTATCAACGAATGAATGAATGAAGAAAATGTGGCGTACATATACAATGGATTATTCTGCCTCAAAAAAAAGAAATCCCGTCACTTACAACATAAATGTACCAGAAGACGTTATATTAAGTGAAATAAACCAGGCGCAGAAAGACCAATACTGTATGATCTCATTTATATCCTGTATCAAATCTACAAAAGTCAAACTTATGGAAGCAGAAAGTAGAACAATGATTATCAGGGGCTGGGGAGCCAGGGAAATAGGGAGACGCTGGTCAAGGGTACAAACTTTCAGTTACAAGATGAATGTGTTCTGGTGATCTAATATACAGCACAGTGACTACAGCTTATAAAATTGCATTGTTTACTTGTAATTTGCTAAGAGAGTAGAGTTAAAATGTACTCACCACACACATAAAAATTATCAAGTATGTGAGGTGAGGGATATGTTAATTAGCCTTATTTAATCATTTTACAATGTACACATATATCAAAACATCATAAATATAGACAATTTTATTTGTCAATTTTACCTTAATGAATTTAGGTGGAATAATAAATCACTCTATTAATGAAAAACAAGGAGGCTCGTGTTCATATAGTCCCCTCTCTAGGTCCTTGCAAGTCTGCCGCCCTGCCATCTCTCTCTTCTGCACACGTGTCTCCATCCCAGGGCCATTTCCTTAAGTCCTTCAGTTCCTCCTCTGGGTGCTGTGATGGCCTCCTCGCCCCAAATCCTTACCCATTTACCTCATTTTCTACCATACCCCTAATAATCTCTTAAAGCCCACCTCTGACCCCACTCTGTTGCTCTGTATGCAAACTCAGTGTTTTCCCTTTGCCTTTAGGATGAAGCTCAAGTTTCTTGAAATGCCTTGCTTGTGGGACCTTCCTGATATGGCTCTTGCTTTCTTCCCCTGTTCTTGTCACCACCATAGCCCCCACTCCAGCCCTGAACTTCTAATTTCCCTGGGGACTGCATCATTTCTCATCTACAGGCCTTTGAATATGCCGTTCCTTTCCTGGAATGCTCTTCCTCTCACTGACATCCCCACACCCCCTCCCACAAGCCATGTTATTCCTCCAGGCAGCTTCCCTCCACCCCTATTACGTTGGACCATCTTCCTATACACTTCCTTGGTGTCTTGTGTTTATTTTCACCATAGCTGCAAGATGTTGGCCTTGTCATTATTCTGGCTCTCCAAAATCTATAAACTCACTGAGAGCGGGAGCTGTGTCGTGCCCATTGCTGTATCTCTAGTGCTCGCCACATACCATAGGCACTCAATAAATAATTGTCCTTAAGGATGCTGGAGTTTTAAGGTATTGGAGCCATTTAAGGATCCCCCAAAAGCTCTCTAAATCAACGACAACTAAGTGTTTAGTTAATATATTTAAGAGGTAGCATGTTTGTTTTAGATATGTTTCAATGTATGATAGAGCAGAGTTTTATACTGCTCATTGTCACTGGAGTACTGTTTATAATCCACGTGTGTACTGTCAGGGACCAAGTGGAGTAAAGAGGCCAACACTGTAGCCAGCAAACTCGCATTCTGGTTCCAACTTCTTCCCCCAGATGACTGCAGCATTAGCCAAGGAGTTCACCCGGGGCCCTAGTTTCCTTTCTATAAAATAAAAAATGACCTCCAAAGCTCCTCCCAACTTTTAAATATTCTGTGATTTGAAGCACAATTTTATGATTTATATGATTGTAGAGAATAAGCTCTCATGGCCTTGCTATGAAGCTCTGATTTATTTGATGCTAAATGTTTCATTGAGTACATAATGCTAAATTAAAGCATCAGGGAAATTTGAACTATGTTTAAATGATCTGCTTTATAAATTGATTTTCAAGAAGGCATTGTGGATACTACCTATGTCAGCAAGTAGAGAGTCTCCAAAAAGATCTAACAGGAAGTTTATGAGCTAGAATAAGGCATGCCTATAAAAGTTCTAGGTACATAAGTATTCAGTAAGTATCTACTGATTTGATCATTGATTAGATGTTCTGGTACTTCGTGTCTTCTTCAGAATTCACATACGTGGATTCTGATTATAATTCATTACTGACAGGAAAACTGGGAAACATGAGCACAAATTAATCATGCAGTAATTTTAAAAAGGAGTTTTCATTATTATAAGTCTATATGATTTCAATATGACCATATTAAAAAACAACTGTTTTTATAGTTATATTATCTCTCATTTATAGATTATTCTAATTATATAAAGTCTATATAAAATATATATTTTATAAATATATAAATACAAATGCAAAAGGGGAAAATACAGAAAACATAAAAGGGAAATAATAGTTCCTCCATTATTAACATTTTAGTATATCTGTTCCGGTTATTTATCTGCATATATTTTAACCTTGTCAGAATCAGTGTTAAGGTTAGAGTTGAATACTTCACAGGCAATTTAATATTCTATTACACATCATTTGTAATAAATGTTTAGGATTTCCTATTGTTGGCATATTTTCAACATTTGATTATTTCCAGATCCATTAGAAAAAATGCTATAATGAACATTTTTTTTACATAAATCTTTGCCTATACTTCTGATTATAAATTGGGATATATTCCTAGGGGTTTGTTTTCTAGGTCAAAGAATATAAAAGTTTTTAAGGCTCTTGAAATGTATTACCAAATTGCTTTCCAGAATGGCCATGCCTGCTTGTATTTCACCAACAGTGTTCAGAGAAGCCCTAATCTCAAATCCCTGCCAGGATTAAATATAATTTTATGTTTCATATTTACTAGCATGATATGGGAAAACATTCCCTCATTTTGCTTTAGCTTGCATTGTTAACATTGATAAGATTAAACATAGGTTCAAGCTTATTCATTCACATTTTCTCTATAAATTATCTATGCAACCAATTTTTAAAATCAATATTTTAACTGTCCAGATTGTCACATTGGAGAGCGAGAGAGTTAAGTGGGAGAAATTTTTTTCTAAAAAAGTAATTTTAGTACTTAACATGTTTTATCATCTCAAGCACTACTAAAGAAAGAAAAGACAGCCTGGGTAACATAGCAAGGCCTATCTCTACAAAACATAAATAATTAGCCAGGCATGGTGGCACATGTGACTGTAAGCCCAACTATTTGGGAGGTTGAGGCAGGAGGATTGCTTGAGCCCAGGAGTTCAAGTTAGCAGTGGGCTGTGATCACAGTACTGCATTCTAGCAACAGGGCAAGATGAAAGAGAGAGAGAGAGAGAGAGAGAGAGGGAGTGAGGGAGGAAGGGAAGGAGAGAGGAGGGAGGGAGGAAAGGAAGGAGAAAGTGAGAAGAGAAAGGAAGAAAGAAAAGAAAGGAGAAAGTGAGCGAGAGAAAGAGGAAGGAAGGGAGGGAGGGGTGGGAAAGAGAAAGAAAGAAAGAAAAAGAAGAAAGAAAGAAAGAAAGAAGAAAGAAAGAAAGAGAAAGAAAGAAAGAAAGAAAGAAAGAACGAAAGAGAAGAAATGTTTATATTATTCAAAACTGGAACACTGGATTTTTAAGGATTGAGAAGCATTGCTGCAGAGTTGGGAAATCATGATTGCCTTGGAATTTGGGGTTCCTGACTTAACTCTCTTCAAGTTTTCTTGACACCCACAGCCTCCATTACCAGGTAATTCACTCCTCTCACAACAGGGCCTGGCTCTCAGACCCACCTACGGCTTTGCACTTTGAAGTGAGCATCAGCCATCCATCCTGGTGTTCTGCTAGGCGTCCTAGGAAAATGAACACAAGACTGATTCTTCTCTAGCCCAACTTCAACATGCAATTTACCATTTTCAATGTAGCAAGAGGCTCATTGCTGATGAGGAATGAAGACTTGCTCAGGGTCACAAGCACATTTGCAGGCCCTACTGACCAGCCATCCCCTGGAGGAGTAGTTTCTGAGAAGCTTTAATTATAAGCACAGAAGCTAAGGGGAGGTCCTGCAGGGTGTCCCATCAAAGATAATGACTTTATTAACTACTGCTGTTCAACTGCACCCAGCTATGCATGTTTGCACTCCAAAAGGTCTTGGGCAACCAAAAGCAAACGATGGGATGGTCTTACTAAAATATTTATAGTCCTAATGATACCCACATTTGCCTCAGGCACAGAGGCCAAGAACAGTTTTCAGTTTTCCACAAAAATTGATGCCCAAATTTATTATTTCACTTACTCCCTCCCCTTGCTCAATTTGTTTTCTATGTGTGTATTTAGTACTTGTTTTAAAAAATATTATAGGACCATAGATATTTATTTTTGAGCATTAAGCAAAAATGTAGTCTTTGCATAGAGTTAATTGACAAGAAGCTACTATTAAAAATTAGACCTCCGGGACACTCACACCCACTCAAACCCCAGAAGTAAATACACCTAAAAAATGTCTGCCTTCATTTGGCCTGGCTAGACTTCTGGTTCTCACTCAGTTCTCTTTCATGTTTCTGTTCTTGCAGGACATGGTATGTCAATTACTCAGGCCTCAACTATTGCTAATAGTCAAAATTGGAGATAATTCAATGGCCACATCATTGGCACAGGTTAGCTAGTGTCTTAGTCCATGAATGGAGGGAATATATAAAAAGCCTCAGAAGAGAGGCCGTTTGGGAAAGAAAGGCAAGAAGAAAGTGGGTGGGAAGAAGGAGAGACTCAGGATAAGGTCTGAGAATGCTCTACTCCATCTTACGTGCTTGAAAAGGAACGAGACTTTAGAAAGGATAGAGAATTCTCCCTTCTTCAACTACTTTGAAGAAGAGCAGTGTCTAAATGCTATTGGAGGCTCTGCTCCTGTTTCTAAGGAGGAAGCTCAACTATCTGCAGTTGCCTCGGTGGGACACAGAACCAGGATACCAGGGGATACTCAGGTCACTTCTCAGACCTTGTGATGAGTCTCTCCTTCTTCTCCCCAGCCCCTTTCTCCTTCCCTTTCTTTCCCAGACAGGCTCTCTTCTGAGGCTTTTTTTTTTCTTTTTTTGAGACAAGTCTCACTCTTGCTGCCCAGGCTGGAGGGCAATGGCATGATCTCGGCTCACTGCAACCTGTGCCTCCCGGATTCAAGCAATTCTCCTGCCTCAACCTCCCAAGTAGCTAGGATTACAGGCATGAACCATCGCACCCAGTCAATTTTTGTATTTTTAGTAGAGATGGGGTTTCTCCATGTTGATCAGGTTGGTCTCGAACTCTCAACCTCAGGTGATCTGCCCGCCTTGCCCTCCCAAAGTGCTGGGATTACAGACGTGAACCACCACACCTGGTCTGTATGTTCTAGTCTACACTTTTATCATTATTTTAGAGTATACTCCTTTTACTTACAAAAAAAAAAAAAGTTAACCATAACATTTAACCTGGCTAGACTTTAAAGATTTTAAAAGTAAAAAATTTAAAAATCTCAAAAATAAAAAAACGCTTATGGAATAAGGATATAAGGGAAGAATATTTTTGTACAGCTGTAAAATGTGTTTGTGTTTTAAGCTAAGTGTTATTACAAAAGAGTCAAGATGTTAAAAAATTTAAAAGTTTCTAAGGTGAAAAAGACGTAGTAAGCTAATGCTAATATTATATTAAAGAAAAAATCGAGACCATCCCTGGCCAACATGGTGAAATCCCATCTCTACTAAAAATACAAAAATTAGCTGGGCCTGGTGGCACATGCCTATAGTCCCAGCTCCTAGGGAGGCTGAGGCAGGAGAATCGTTTGAACCCAGGAAATGGAGGTTGCAGTGAGACAAGATTATGCCACTACACTCCAGCCTGGCAACAGATCAAGACTCCGTCTAAATACATACATACACACACACACACACACACACACACATACACACACACACATATATATATACACACACACACGTATATATATAAAGTAAATTTAGTGTGGCTCAGGTCTACAGTGTTATAAAATCTACAGCAGTGTATAGTCATGTCCTAGGCCTTCACATGCACTCACCACTCCCTCACTGATTCACCCAGAACAACTTCCAGTCCTGCAAGCTCCTTTGGTGCTAAGTGCCCTCTACAGGTATATCACTTTTTTCTTTTTACTGTATTTTTACTGTACCTTTTCTATGTTTAGATACATAAATACTTATCAGCTGTTAACAATTGTTTACAGTACTCAGTACAGTAACATGTTGCACAGATTTTTTACCTAAGAGGCAACAGACCATACCATATAGCCTAGGTGTGCAGTAGGCCACACCATCTAGGTTTGTGTAAATACACTTTACAATATCAGCACAAAGGTGAAATCGCCTGGCCGGGCGTGGTGGCTCATGCCTGTAATCCCAGCACTTTGAGAGACCAAGGTGGGCAGATCACGGGATCAAGAGATCAAGACTATCCTGGTCAAGATGGTGACACCCCTTATCTACTAAAAATACAAAAATTAGCCGGGCATGGTGGCACATGCCTATAATCCCAGCTCCTTGGGAGGCTGAGGCAGAAGAATTGCTTGAACCCAGGAGGCAGAGGTTGTAGTGAGTCGAGATCACGCCACTGCACTCCAGCCTGGAGACAGAGTGAGACTCTCTCAAAAAATAAATCACCTAATGACACATTTCTCAGAGCAAAGCCCCATCACTAAATGATGCATGACTGTAGGAGGGAAAATTAGTTCTGCCAATGAGAATACTTTATGGATGATCAAAGCAAATATGATTTAAAAGAGAAAGAGTTTCGGTAAAATAATATTGATTAAATTCTTAAAAATTTTCTTTATATAGTTTTGCTGGTGACTGGAGTACATCCAAACAAAGAAACAGCAAAGAAGATTAAAAGGCCCAAGTTCAGTAAGTAAAATCACAATTCCTTGCTGGCATAAGGCTTGTTTCTCCCACATGGAGGGTTATTATACTTGTTTTAGATAATTTTTGTTTTGTTTTGGTTTTTGTCTCTATCTCAATTACTTCCACTTAGACTAATTAGTGATACTTATTAGTGATAAGTGTCTTATCCTGACCACATTCCAAAAAGCATTTGAGACGGGAGTCCTAAGTCCTGACTTTAAGGTAAAAGATATGTAGTTCCCCTGCACTAGAAAAACTCAAAATGCACACACAAAGACCAGGCAACCCCAAGTCTCTATGACTAAGTGGAATAAGTTAGCCCTGACATGGAAATGCTGTCTCAGTTCCCCATACAAGTAAATTTAGCTTGTCTAATGCAAAGGTCTAGCAAACCTACCCACCTACCAACAGGCCCTGGGATCAGAAGGCAAATCTCACAAAAAAGCCCGTGTAATTTTACACCCCATCAATAGAAGGAGAAAAAAAAATTTCATTTTTGAGTGGAGTATCAGTTAAAATTACATGACAGAAAATCTGGAATAAGGCTAGGGACATTGGTTCACTCCTGTAATCCCAGTACTTTGAGAGGCTGAGTCGGGCGGATCACTCGAAATCCGGAGTTTGAGACCAACCTTACCAACATGGGGAAACCCTGTCTCTATTAAAAATTCAAAAATTACCTGGGCATGGTGATTCGTGCCTATAATCCCAGCTACTAAGGAGGCTGAGGCACGAGAATCACTTGCACCTGGGAGACGCAGCTTCAGTGAGCCCAGATCATACCACTGAACTCCAGCCTGAGCCACAGAGTGACACTGTGTCTCAGAAAAAGAAAAAAGAAAGAAAAGAAAATCTGAAATAACAGATGCTTACTTAAGACTGCAGTTTCTTTCTCTCTCTGGGTCTTAGTTTTTATGGAAGTTCTAGTCTCCAGGGACCCAGACTTCTGTCTTCTAATTCTGCCAATTCGTTGCCCACAATGGCTGCCCAAGCTCCATTTATCATGTACACATTCCAGTCAGTAGGAAGGGATGAAGAAGGGCACATAATAGTGATGCAGGCTTTTTCTTCTCAGTCACTTTGCAAGCCAGGGACCCCCTAGCCGGTGGGTGATGCCTTGGCCACACTGGCATGCCCCAGCCCATCAGTGTTATGGCTTGTACCTGTGTTCAGCGGCTCCTGAGCTCTTGTACCATACGCAAGAAGAATGAGGATAAGCTGGACATTGAAGGGTGAGGAGGGCTAAGACGAATTTTATTGAGTGAGGGAACAGCTCTCAGCAGAGAGGGGATGTGAGGGGTGGTTCCCCTACCAGAAAGCGTGAAAGTCCCTCATATGGCTGGGTCTGGGGACTTTTATGGACTCAGAATGAGGAGTGGATGCTGATCGGTGTGTGAATATGCAAAAAAGATTAAAGCGGAGATACCACTCAAAGGTGGGCTGGACAGTGTAGAAACCAAATAGGGAAAGGATAGGTGTATGTTAAATAGGTGAAGGGTAGGGATCCATCAGAGGAAAGCACACCAAACAGGAAGACAGGTTCTCAATCCAGCCTGAGGATTTAACTTGTAGCTTGGCTTTCAGGCTTTTAACTGTCTTCAGCTTGGAGACGGGGTTTCACCAGGGACCTGTCTGTATCTGCCTAGGCATTTGGCTGCCTCCTACCGCTCTCAATAGCTCCCTTTAAAGGTACATCCAAAAAGTTCAATATAACCCCTCTCTTTAAGTACTATTGGCCAGCAGTAAGGGAGAGTGGGAAATGTCTTGATTTTAAACATCCACATCCGTTGCTAAAAGGGGTATTATTACTAGGAAAAAAGAGAAGAATGGACATTGGGAAACAACTCACAGAAGAAGACACAGATGGAAAACTCATACTCAAATAAATAAGCACACTGGGATATCTTTATTCAAATTTGTAGGCTTGATGAAGGCTTAAATTAAAGCGTGCTTATAAAGAACCATAAAAAGAGCCTTAAGATATAGACAATGTTCTGTGCTCTCCACAACTGACACTTTCTTTATAGGCATTAAATTTAGGTGCCTTGAAATCAGCCACATTAATCATTTGAAATAAAAGAAATATTTGCTTCACACAGCCTCCTTTTTTCTTCTGCTCTTTTAAACCTTCCATGTAAGATTTTCTGTTGAAATGAGACCTAAAGGGCAACCATCCACAGCCTGCTAGTCTGAAATACTAAAAAGGAATCAGTTGTTTATTTATTTCTGTCAGGACCAAGAGCCAAGAGGACCGGCCCTGGGGCAGATGTGTGTTCCAAACAATGATTAGGTTAATATGGAGACAAATGCACGCCCAAGTGTGAATTCCTTTGGGCCGTTTCCAGTATCTTCATTAACTCATACACAAAAATCATAAAAGGTTCCATGATTACCATGACAACAGTTTGCAGTGACTGTGAAAGTCTGTGCTAAATGACCCATGGGCAAACCTCTTTGAGAGATCTCAAATGGATTGAATTTCTGATATGCTAAATTCTAGCCTTATTCTCAAAATCTCCCTAGTGATACAGCACACTGGAATCAATAAATGCATGAGGTCTCTTCTCTAATTAGGAACTCTAGCACAATTATTAAATAGGAGAAAAAAAGATATAATCAAGGTAATTGGATATTCTCAAACCAAGGAGATATCTGATTCTTGACCTCTAGAGTATTCTCAAATCATAGTCTATAGCTTGAGGCCAAAGTCATTTTCTTTTCTTTTTTTTTTTTTCCTGTTCAACATTGTTGGTCTGCTGCTGGGGTAAGTGACTGATGTCAAAGAAGGCACATTATTCATACATTTGATAAGTATTTATTGGGTGCTAGCCAAGTACCAGGCACTGTGTTAGACACCCATAAACAATAGCGATCCAGACTCAATCTATGCCCTCACAAAGTTCATCATCTAGGATGGACAAAAGACAAATCAACAGGCAATGACAGTGTCCTATATAAGTGCAAGGACAAGAGGAGCTAAAGGTACTTGGAGAATAAGGAAAAGAAGTTGTGTATCTGGGAGGGCTTCCTGAAGGAAATGATACACACTGATTCTGAAGGCTAAATAGGGATTGGCCAGACAAAGATGAGGAGAAAAGAGTATAATATGCAGAGAGAACACATCATGCCCAAGGCCTGAAGAGTAGAAAGAGCTAAAAAGAAGTTCAACATACAGAAATAGAGAGTAGAAGGTGAATGTGTTGAAAAAGATAAAAAGCAAGCAGACACCAGATGGTGAAGAGCTTTTCCGCCGTGTTCAGGGGATCTGGACTTCATCCAGAGGGCAATGGAGAGTATCTTCATGTGGGTTATTTTGGTTGCAATTAGCAAGAAATCTAAGGCCAATCTGCTTAAGCAAAAAGGGGGATTTGGGCAGGACCCGGGGTAACTCACAGAACCCAAGGCAGGAAATGCAGCCGGAACTTCCTCAGGTTGAACCGCAGATGGAAAGGCCTCAGGAAACAGCGCCCCTGCTTCTCTCTGTGCATCTGCCCCTCCTCCCCACCAACCCCCATCCTTGTCTCTCAGTTCTGGTCCCAAATTCCTGAGAGAGGGAATCTAATTGCATCAGGTTAGGCTGGCATGGGGTCCACCCCCATAAAAGAAGCATGGTCCTCAGAGAATGGTAAAGTGTTAAGGAAGGTGGTGTTAGGGAAATGAAACAATCCTGCCAACATTAACAACAACTCCTTTGCAGAAATATTTGAAGATACGAAGAGGAGAGAGAGATAACACAATTTGTGAGTGAGCATTACAGATTTACATGCATATATATAGTATGAAAGAGTGTACAAAGTCTGGACAGAATTTCACACAAGTTTATATAGTAAGTTGGAAGACAGACAATTACAATGTCTCTTGCCACTCTGGAGGTGAGTACTTGCAGATTCTTACAGAAGGCCAGAGCCCTCGCATTGTTAAATCAAAAGGCTGGCCTCTTATGTCTTTTGTCTTTAGGAAAACATCCTAAGAGGACAGGGTGGTGGGGGGCAGTGGGCTTCTCTCCTCTTCGCTAAACAAAGCTTGATCATCTAACCATTCGCATTGATACCTCAAAAAATATCTTACAGGATGCTACTGGAGAGTTTTAAACAGAAGGTGAAATGATAAAATCAGGGCTTTAAACAAATCATTTTAGCTTTAATGTGAGATTGCACTAGGTCAGTGGTCCTCAATGTGTGGCTCCTGGACCGGCAGCAGCAGCATCACCCGGGACCTTTTGTCTCAAGCAGCCCAGACTTCCTGAGTCAGAAAGTGCAGGGGTGGGCCCAGCAATCTGTGCTTTAACCAGCTCTCCAGGTGATTCTGACGACTTCTAAAATGTGATAACCAGCAGACTAGAGAGAGCACCAAGACGAGGGCTTCTTGCAGATATGAATGCGAAATCATTTAAGTAGGTTCCCTTTTCTGCCCTCTAACCTCTCTTTTAGAGGCCCTCAGTTTTCACCAGTGTTTTTTCAAGACTCACAATCTTCACAACCCAGAAATTTTAAGTCAAATAACACGGAGAAGGTAATTTGGTATGTCGGTCAGTGAGTAATTTCCTGGCCCCTCCTAGACAGGGGGCACTGTCCTAGAGTCTTGAGGATCTAGTGCCTGAGGCACAGTGACACTAGTTGGCAGGGCCGGATTTGAAACTCAGGGCTGGGGGAGGTTCAACCCCTGATGTTCCCCCAGTGGCCTCCTCTCAAGCTGGGTGGGAAAGAATGAGGTGTCTGTTGCCTGGGAGTGGATGAGGGTGTTGCATAATCAAAGCCTGGCCAAATAGAAAGTAGAAGACATACGGGAAAAATGGGAGAAGGAGAAGCATAACTGTCTTCCTTGGGCTTGGCTTGAAAACGTCTGCCATTCTAGTATACCTATTCTCCCTACTCATAAGGTTCCCAATGATTTTGGTCGTTATCTCTTTCTCTCCTCTTTCCTTTCTTTCTCACTTCTTTGTCTTTTCATCCCCTTTTCCTTCTTTGCATTTCTTTGGCCTGTACATGGCCTCCAGTGCCCCTCATGGATATTCCTTAGCACCACTGGTGGGGGGGGCCTTTGGACCAAGACGGTAATACTTAAGAACATGTTGAAAATAATCTGCGATGGGGGTCTTACAAAGAAGAAAAGCAAATATATTTTTAAAAAATTGGATGGATTCTCATAGCTCTACTCCATAAACCCATAGGTCCATTCATTCCAAGCTAATATTTTGCTTTTATGTGCTCAGTTGTATTGGGTACAATTTTATCCAACCATATTTGGCTTATCACATTATTTTCTAAATCAAATTAAGTCTGACTCCAAACTGCCAATTGCTGGGGTGAGAGGTGGAATTCAAATTCCTAATTACAATGGTTTCCTCCCTCTCTGCTCCGGCAGAAAGGGCTTGTGCAGGCTTGTACAGTCTCGAAGATTCAGGATGGTCCCTCAGCTACTCAGCGTCCAAGTCCATGTTTTCTCTGGGAGGTGGGCAGCTGCACTGTCTCTTGGATGCTGGGATGTTGGCAGAGGTGGGGAAGCCCTGTACCTAAATCTCCATCTCAAGGTGCATTGCACCAGGTGCTGCCCTGAGGTGGTACTCCTCAAAGCAGCAGCTAGGGCAAGGGGATATTTCCTTTACTGGAACCTATTTGGGCACTCCCACCTTCCCAGGCTTAGAAGATCATTGTGTCTCCATTACTTTTTGGGCTGAACAAGCCCAATGCCCTGAAACAAGGGGAATTTGGAGAGTCTACTTTTCAAAGCCTGGAGAGAGTGTTGTCTTCGTGACACACTGCCCTCTCCTGCAAACTTGAGATCCAGAGGCAGGAAAATATGAGCCTGTCTACCTTCTTAGAATAGTAAAAGGGAAAAAATGCAATGGGAAGAACATAAGTTAATGACTTAATAAATTAACGGGCTGTTTAATCCAAGGTAAAGTTTACCTTACTGCACTAATGAGTATTTTATCACTTTATTTTTGGAGGTGACATTTTCAAGGCTCTCATTTTCCTGATAAGTCTTAGAGCCATAGATCTAACCTTAGCCAGAGGCACCTTAGTGATAGGTTTAGTCAGCATAAACCTACTCAAGCAGTTTCTAACAAATTACCAAAATGTGGCTGCATTTTTCTTGATTGTTTAAGGCTACCGATAAAGATTGAAGGGCTTAGATCTGTTCATAACACACTTCTCCTAAGGCAGTCATAATACCTTATACATTTTAAGGATTAATTTCATTTATGTGTAGGTTACACAGTCAAAAAAGGCCTACTCTTTAACTTATGAGCCTTTCAGTCCATACTGTAATAAACATATCATATTTTTTCACATAAATTATGCCCACCAGACTCTAGAACAATTCCTGCCTGGCAGAGTGTCTGTGCTAGAGGGAGAAAAGCTTTCAAGTTGTAAAATCTCATCAATGGCTTTTTCACACATAATGAAGCTGCAGAAGAGCCCCAGAAGCAATGGCCTTAGTCCAAAGTACCTTCAGGTGAGATCACATTATGCAGATAGGAGCCATTGATAATTCCATGCAGCGGGTTACTGGCTGCCCATCCTGCAAAGTGTGTGACTTCAGTAAGCATCCATCTTGTATAAGACAAAACAAAAGTATGCAAAGGAAGGCCTTGCTGGACCCAACCCCTATCCTGAACACACACCAGAACTAGGTTAGATACCTCCTGTGTGCACTGCACTTTTTCCGTCAAGTAAAGATACTGCTTGACTTACAATGTGGTTGTGTTTCGATAAGCCCATAGTAAGTCAAAAATGCATTTCATACCCTGAAAACCCTTTCATAAAGTCAAAAAATCATAATTAAGCCACTGAAAATCAGGGACTCTTGGTATTTATCACATACAGTCTGTCTTCCCAGCAAGACCAAAAGTACCATGAAGATCCAATTGGTACTCATTAGGGAATTGTTGGATGTATGGACAAATGAACAACAAAACAAAAGCCACTATAAAATAAAGCAGAATGCAGTAAATTCTATAGGAGAATAACAAACAAGGAGTCTACAGTAGGAATCCTACTGGTCTTATGAAAGAATATTCAAGATAAGACCTGAAAAATAAGTGAATTTTTACAGGCAGAGGTTGGGAAAGGGCTTTCCAGGCTGACTAAGCACAGACACCATGGGGAGCAAGTGGAGGAGAGATCAGGAAGCAGTGAATGGCATGGTTGGGTTTAAGTGTTGAGGAATCATGGAAATGCAGCTGGAAGGTGGGTTAGGACCCACCAGGCAATGCCAATCTGAGAAGCTTTTTTTCTTCATCATTCACTAGAGGGCAGAGACTCCTGAGAGTTTTCCAAGCAGGAAATTTACATGATGAAGGCAACAATCAGTGACATAAACAAGATATTCTCCACAGGCAGTAAAGCTACGTGCTGAAATATTTCCATTTACATTGGAGTCTGTTGAAATAGATTTAATTTGGGGTGAAGTGTACAACATGTAATTCACACAGTTCTCTCCAATGAATTAATCCTAATACCTTGTAAGGCATGGAAAAATTTTTGCAATCAACCTTGAAAAGTAGATGATTCCTGAACCTACTGCCTTGGGCATGAAGAGGTCATTGTTCTGGGACTTAGTTACTTAGTGCATTGGACACTGATGAAGAGAAATACAGCTCCATTAGGTGTAAGATTTGGTATAGCATGCACGCAGCTTCTTGAGTACGTTTATGTGTAGCAACTTGTAAGTAATCTCCAGTGTTTGCTTGCTTCTTAGACACCTGGCACCAACACCAGTGTGTTCTCCACACAATTGGCATGTGGACCCTTTCTCAGACCATGAAAAAGGAAGAGGATTAACTTCCTAGCCCTTCTTCTGATATGGGGGTGAGAAAGAAGGCAGAGATTCTCTGTGTTACAGATTTTTAGTTGAGTAGACTCTACTATGGCAATTCTCAATAACAGGAAACAATACATGGAAAATTACACTAGAAGGGTTACTTTGCAGGTATTTGGGGTAGATGCACAGATGCATGCATGTATTCACATAAACACACACACATACACACAACTTATTTGCCAGATATATACTGCATTCACCCACTAGTGGTGGTCAGCAATCTTCAAGTTCAGAAAAGCCTATAAGATTAGACACAAGAAGCGCAGTTTAACTTCTTCCCTTCAGTCATGGAAGAGACAAATGGGTCGAGCTGGCAAATCTGTGGGTTTATAGGCCTGAGTTCAGATCTTAGTTCTGCCACTTGGTATCTGAGCTTAAATAAATTAACTTGCCTCTCTGAAAAATGAGGACAAATGCCTTTTTAGAGTTTTGTAAGGACCAAGTGAAAGAACCTGTATTAGGGTCCTTTGTAAACTAAAATATGTATTTTTAGAGACACAAACTTCTGCAGCTTCCCCAAAACTGTGGCCTGTTGCCACAGGCCAGTTACCTTCTGTCATCCAATCACTCTATTCATTCATTTATTCACTCAGTAGACATTTCTTGAACAGCAGTGAATAAAACAGACAAAAGTCCCTGCCCTCAGGAAGTTTTTATTCTAGTAGATGAATGAAGATGTAACTGGAACTGGGACCTGAAAGGTAGTAACTTTCAAACAGATGAAAGGAAAAGGCTTTCAGATGTGAAAAATGATTCAAGCTAAGTTTGCAAAACAACATGCATTTAGAAAGCAGAGACTTCATTGGCAAGTATTGGCAAGCCCAGACATTCCGTGGAAGAAACTGTGGAAAGACCTTAAGGATTTTGGAATTTTTCCTAATGGCAGCAAAAACCTAGTGACGGTTTTTGAGCAAAGATTCAGTGTGATCAAAGACTGCTTAAGAAAAATGGATAAGAATGCTTTGCAAAAGAAGGCACTACAAAGGAAGAATTAAAATGACCGAGATGTCAGGATCAGGGAGAACAATGCATTCATCTTCAAATTAATGATATATTTATTTCATTAAACTAAGAACTTTTTGCATAATTCTCTTAAAAATGAGATTTTACTCTAGTTGAATATCACAGTCCAACAAAAGTGACTTTAATATTAAAAGTTTTCATGCATAAGTGTTTTTTATGTTATAATTCTTCTTCATTAAAAAATATTAAAAATAATCATTCTTCCTTATTAACAGACACTAGGCAGGCTTACAATGATTGCTTGTTGATAAGGAAACGTGTTTTCCAGAAGCAATGTGGCTTGCCTGGGATCACTGAAAAGCTGAGTGGCAAAATAAGGAATCTACAATTTGCTTTGGCCTACTACATAATTGGCTTATTGTATGTTTTATCATCTAATAATCACTGTTATTAGCCTAGGCAGGAGACCCAACCAATAGGAGAAACATTTGCAGTTCTTACTCTCAGATTCCAATTTTATGCTAAACATTGACTCAGACAGTACCAGTTTTCTGTTCTGAGATGAGACCTTTTGCCCAGGAACCCTTGTGAGATCACTACAACAGACACATGAACCTCAGTGACCAGCATCTAAAGGTAATCCTAGAGTTGGATCTGATTTGCAAGTGGTTCTCCTTTCCCTGTGGCTAGTTCCAAGGGGGTTTGGAAAGGAACCCTTGGCAAATACTGAGATGCTCTAATGTGATTTCTGATAAGAAAGTGAGAATGTCTTTGAGAAGGCAAGATTATCCTAAGGAGTCATAGGAGAAAGTGGGTGGGGGCATGAAGGGAGAAGCCGGGCAGGTGGCCAAGCAACAGGTTTCTGTGCAAAGGTTCCACTGAAGAGTTCTGAAAAGAACTTACAAATAATTTCTCACCTGAGGTTAGCTGTGGGGACACAGCATTCCCCTCTGACTGTTTTGGCATTTGCTAAATATCTTCCTGCTCCCTTTAGACCTAAGAATGATACTTCTTGAGCTGCCTTAATTTTAACTTGTCTTTTTAAGGAAATCTGATTTTCTGCACTTTTAGGATCAAACTCAGAAGGGGGAAGGGAGATATGAATAAATCTTAACAACCAAAGAAAGAGAGAAGAAAGCTAAGCTGCAAGCATTGAATAGTTCAAAGACATTTAGAGGAAAGGCCAAGATTCATTTCATTTGGGTCTTAAGTGGAGAGGTGGAAGGTTCTTTGACTATTACAAGAAAACAGACAACCTCACAAATAACTGGGAAAACACTGCAAAGAAGCAAACCATCGTTTCCATATACTTAAGAGCTGCCAAAAAGATGCAAATGCCTGCTTTTTCCTGGCTGAACACAGGCATTACACTTTTTAATAATTTTGGCAATCACTCTGCAAAATTTAACTAGTTCACTCTCTCCGGCTTAATTTTCTGTACAAATTTAACAAATACTTTATCTGGAGCCACACTTTGACATTGCTCCCTGTTCTTCCAAAATGCATGAGCACATGTGCTTGATTTCATTTGTTTCCCCCTGTGAGACAAATTAGTGAGTTAATCTACCAATTTTACTAATCTGGTTAGGTGCAGATAAAGCAGATCTTATTATTTAAGGTATTTCCCTGGGCTTTGTAGGGGAAAAAAAAAAAAAAGACAAGCAAACAAAAAACAAATGCCCTCTTAAAAAAAGAAGGAAAAATTGACTAGCAGAAAGTAAAATGTGACGTTTGCCCTTGTCTTTTAAACCAATTATTTCACAGAAAATTCTATTGCATGTAATATGTGCACCCTGAAGTCTTTCAACAGGTTTGCTCATTGTCTAATACTCATGCAATAAGCTTCCAGATAGACTCATTTACGCAACCCCAAAAGATTTGGTTGGTCTGAAAGGAGATTCAAAATCTCAGAGTACCAGAGTCACAACAAAATTTAATCTCAATGCACACAGTTTGTTACCTCCTATTTCAAAGAACTAAGAACAAAGAAGAAATCTATCATTTTCTTTACCTCTAAGGGAGGAGATGCATTTGGGAGTCAGAAAGTGATCTGTAGAGTTGAACACACAGTTACATCTAGGAATCAAACAATTCGCTAATTTGAAGAGAAACCACGCTGGCGTCTTCATCCCAAAATTTGCCTTTAAAAAATACTCTAAGACTAGTAAACGTAGTCTTGAGTATCAGAGTTTAAAAGGATGAAAGGTAAAAAGAAAACAGCCGGTGAAGAGGCAAACTTTGATGGGGAGAATGAAACCACAAAACTGTTTTAAGCACAGTGCTCTACTTCTTAATGTAAACCACAAATTGCTTAAGCCTGTGATCAAACTCGCCCCCTTGGTTCCCAGGGGAAGTTTCCTGTTGCCCCAGCCCTGAGTAGCAAAGATGGTGTGGGACGGGTTTTTAAGAAAAGAGCAGAAAACTTCAGTTCTCCCTCTAGCCTGAATGAAATGCAATTCTCTTCATTCAGGTATACAAGGGTTAAAAAGAGTATGCTTTTTAGATACAGCTGGAAGCCATTAGCAACTCCTGAGACCATCTCAGGAACCCAGTTAGAGGGTGGGTGGCCTGGCAGAGCTCCTGGATCCAAGAGTCTGTGGATTACAGACTCTTAGCATTGGAAGGGGTTTCATTCCACCTCTCTCACCCAGTGTAGAAATCCTCTCTGTAACTGTTCAGTCTCCACTTGCATACTGCTTCCTGAGGCAGCTCTCTCCTTCACCGACAACTTCAATTTCTAGAAAGTTCTTGGCAAAACTTGCCTCTATAGAAAGTCTGCTCTTTAAGTTCTAGCTCAACCTCTGACATCACAGCACACAGCAATCCTACTTGTGAAGATAACTATCAACTGCCTCCAATTCTTGCTTCAAATGACCCATTTCTACAAACCGTCCCTTTCATTTGGTAGTTTCTAGACCATTCCCAAGCCTGCTGCCTCTTTGGACTGCGTTAATGTTTTAGAGTCCCTTCTGAAGAATGGGGCTCAGAACTGCATACATTTCCAGATCAAAGGGCACCAGTAAAGTGTCCTCTAGGGGACCTTTTCCTTCAGGAGTGTCCTGTCCTGCCATTGACTCAAGATAACATTTCTGGCCACTGGAGGTGGGTGGTCTTTTCTCAGCATTCTCTGCTTTGTTAATTGATTATTTGAATAAGCGCAGGAATCAGCCTTTGGTTTTTGTTCTCAGCAGGTTAAATGCAATGGATGGTCATTGTGGTACTTTGGATCTGGGATATGTCCTAATTACATCTTTGCTTTCATTATAGGGAGGGGATATAGAGTCAGCCCAGGCTTTTAGAGATTAAGTAAATCAATAGTTAAGACCTAACAGAGCCACCCCATAGATAAACTAATAGCACAAGGTGTAATTTTAACCCCATTTTGTATTCCCAGCTGTGCCTCAGATCAACTGCGATGTCAAAGCTGGAAAGATCATCAATCCTGAGTTTATTGTAAAATGTCCAGCAGGATGCCAAGACCCCAAATACCATGTTTATGGCACTGACGTGTACGCATCCTACTCCAGCGTGTGCGGTGCTGCCGTACACAGGTGAGTGGCTCTGAGCTACTTAATAACTCACTAGCAATCAGACTATTGGCAGAAAGCGCCCATGCAGAGTTGCCATATTTAGCAAGCAAAAATATACAAATTTTTTTAGCTCAAAACTTAATCTTCATTAAAAACATTTTTACTGGATATAGAAGTCTAGCCAACAGTTATTTTTTTCTTCTTTCATTAAGCACTTTATGCTTCATTGTCTCCTTGCATAGTTTCAGATGAGAAATCTGTATTCACTTTCTATCTTTGTTCCTCTATACATGTCATTTTTCCTTTGGTTACTTTTAAGATTTTCTCTTTATCATCTGTTTTCAAAAATGTGGTTATAATATGCTCCTGTGAAGTTTTCCTTGTTATCCTGATTGAGAGTCACAGAGCTCTGTGATATTGAATTTGGTATTTCAAATATCTGATATTTCACAGATATTTGAAATATCAAATTTGATATTTCATCAAATTTGAGGATTTTAAGCCATTGTCTCCAAATATTCTTGTTACCCTTGCCCCAGCCTCTCCTTCTGGAACTTTATGGTACACTACTTCAAACTATCCCACAGGTCACTGAGACAATGGTCTTTTAAACAAAAAAAAACGTTTATTTTAGATTCCAGGGGTACATGTATGTGCAGGTTTGTTACAAAGGTATATTACATGATGCTGGGGTTTGGAGTACAACTGAACCCATCACCCAGGAAGTGAGCATAGTACCAAATAGGTAGGCTTTCAGGCTTTGCCTCCCTCCCTCTGCCTTCTTCTATTCCCTAGTTTCTGTTGTTCCCATCTTTGCATCCATGAGTAGCCTATACTTAGCTCCCCCTTATAAGTTAGAACATGGAATATTTGGTGTTCTGTCTCTGCATTAGTTCACTTAGGATAATGACCTCCAGCTGCATTCATGTTTCTGCAAAGGACATCATTTTGTTCTTTCTTATGGTTGATAGTATTCCATGGTGTATATGTACCACATTTTCTTTATCCAGTCCACCATTGAGGCACCTCAGTTAGTTCCATGTCTTTGCTGTTGTGAACAGTGCTGCAATGAATATACTGGTACATGTGGCTTTTTGGTAGAAGGATTTATTTTCCTTTTGGAATATACCCAGCAATGGGATTGCTGGGTCAAATGGTTGTTCATTAGTTCTTTGAGAAATTTCCTAACTGCTCTCCACATTGGCCGAACTAATTTGCACTCCCACTAACAATGTATAAGCACTTCCTTTTCTCTGCAGCCCACCAATATCTATTATTATTCTGCTTTTTAATAAAAGCCATGCTGACTGGTGTAAGGTGGTATCTTATTTTGGTTTTGATTTGCATTTCTCTGATTATTAGTGATAATGAGTATTTTTTCATGTTTCTTGGCTGCTTGTATATTTTCTTTTGAGAAGTGTCTATTCATATCCTTTGCCCTTTTTTTTTTTTTTGAGACAGAGTTTCACTGTTGTTACCCAGGCTGGAGTGCAATGGTGCAATCTTGGCTCACCGCAACCTCCACCTCCTAGGTTCAAGCAATTCTCCCGCCTCAGCCTCCTGAGTAGCTGGGATTACAGGCATGCGCCACCATGCCCAGCTAATTTTTTGTATTTTTAGTAGAGATGGGGTTTCACCATGTTGACCAGGATGGTCTCGATCTCTTGACCTCGTGATCCACCCGCCTCGGCCTCCCAAAGTGCTGGGATTACAGGCTTGAGCCACCGTGCCCGGCCCCCTTGCCCATTTTTTAATGTGGTTATTTGTTCTTAGCTTGTTAAATTGTTTAAGTCCCTTATAGATTCTGGATATTAGACCTTTGTTGAATGCACAGTTTGCAAATGTTTTCTCTCATTCTATAGGCTGTCTGTTTACTCCACTGATAGGTTCTTCTGCTGTGCAGAGCTCTTTAGTTTAATTAGGTCCCGCTCATCAATTTTTGTTTTTGTTGCAATTGCTTTTGAGGACTTAGACACAAATTCTTTGCCAAGACCTAATGCCGAGAAGGGTATTTCCTAAGGTTTCTTCTAAGATTTTTATAGTTTGAAGTCTTACATTTAGGTTTTTAATCCATCTTGAGTTAATTTTTGTATATGGTAATAGGGAGGGTTCCAGTTTTATTCTTTTGCATATGGATAGCCAGTTATCCCCAACACCATTTACTGAATAGGGAGCCCTTTCTCTGTCTCTTATTTTTGTCAACTTTGTGAAAAACCAGATAGTTGTAGGTATATGGCTTTATTCCTTAGTTTTCTATTCTTCATTTTCTATGCATCTGGTTTCTGCACTGATACCATGTTGTTTTGGTTGCTGTAACCCTGCAGTATTAAGTCTGATAATGTGATGCCTCCAGCTTTTTTCTTCTTGCTTAGAATTGTTTTGGCTAGTCAGGCTCTTTTTTGGTTCCACAGGAATTTAGAATAGTTTTTTCTAAATCTGTGAAAAATTACATTGATAGGTTGATAAAAATAGTGTTGAATCTGTACATTGCTTTAGGTAGTATGGTTATTTTAATAATATTGATTCTTCCACTCTATGAGCATGGAACGTTTTTCCGTTTGTTCATGTCATTTCTGATTTTTTCCAGGACTGTTTTATAGTTCTCCTTGTAGAGATCTTTCACCTCCTCAGTTAGATGTATTCCCAAGCATTTTATTCTTTAAATGCGATTGTGTTCTGATTTGGCTCTCAGCTTGAACATTATTATGTACAGAAATGTTACTGATTGTTTGTACATTGGTTTTGTATCCTGAAACTATATTGAAATAATTTATCAGCTCAAGGAGCTTTTTGGTGCAGTCTTTAGGGTTTTCTAGGTATAGAGTCATACTGTCAGTGAAGAAAGATAGTTTGACTTCTTCTTTTCCTATTTAAATGCCTTTTATTTCTTTCTCTTGCTGGTTGCTTTGGCTAAGACTTCTGCTACTATGTGAAATAGAAGTGACAGTGAGCATCCTTGTCTTGTTCCAGTTCTCAAAGAGAATGCTTCCAGCTTTTGCCCATTCAGTATGAGGTTGGTTGTGGGTTTGTCATAGATGGCTTTTATTATTTTGAGGTTATGTTCCTATAATACCTAGTCAGTTGAGAGTTTTTATCATGAAAGGATGATGGATCTTATCAAAAGCCGTTTCTGTCTATTGAGATGATCACACGGTTTTTGTTTCTAATTCTGTTTACATGGTAAATTATTTTTATTGGCTTGCATATGTTGAACCAACCTTGCATAGCAGGAATAAAATCTACTTGAAGGTGGTGAATTCACTTTTTGATGTGCTGCTGGATTTGGTTTGCTAGTATTCTGTTGAGGATTTTCGCATCTATGTTCATCAGAGATATTGGTCTGTAGTTTTCTTTTTTCACATGTCTCAACTAGGTTATGGTATCAGGATGATGTTGGCTTCTTAAAATGAGTTAGGGAGGATTCCTTACTCCTTGATGTTTTGGAATAGTTTCAGTAGTATTGGTACCAGCTCTTTGTATTTCTGGTAGAATTTGGCTGTGAATCTATCTGGTCCAGGGCTTTTTTTGGTTAGTAGGTTTTTTATTATTAATTGAATTTCAAAACTTGTTAGTGGTCTGTTCAGGGTTTCAATTTCTTCCTAGTGCAATCTTGGGAGGTTGTGTGTTTACTGGACTTTATGCATTTTGTGTAGATTTTCTAGTATGTGTACATAGAAGTCTTCATAACAGTCTCTGAAGATCTTTTGTATTTTGCAGGATTGGTTGTAATGTCATCTTTGTCATTTTGGATTGTGCATATTTGGGTCTTCTTTCTTTTTCCCTTTGTTAATCTAGCTAGTGGTCTATCAATCTTGTTTATCCTTTCAAAAAACAAACTTTTGGTTTCATTGATGTTGTGTATGGATTTTCACAACTCATTTTTGTTCAGTTCTGCTCTAATTTTAGTTATTTATTTTCTCCTGCTGGTTTTGGGGTTAGTATGTTCTTATTTTTCTATTTCCTCTAAGGTGTGATATTAGATTGTCAATATGAGATATTTAGAACTTCTTGATGTAGGCATTTTGTACTATCTATTTTCCACCTAACAATGCTTTCACTGCATCCTAGAGATTTTGGTATGTTGTGTCTCTATTTTCATTAATTTCAATAATTTTTTTTGTTTCTGCTTTAATTTCATTGATTAACCAAAAGTTATTCATGAGTGGGTTCTTTAATTTCCATGTAACTGTGTGGCTTTGAGAGACCTTCTTGGTACTGATTTTTATTTTTATTGTAGTGTGTTCTAAGAGTATGATTGGTATGATTTCAAATTTTTTAATTTATTGAGATTTGCTTTATAGCTAAGCATGTGGTCAATCATAGAGTGTGTTCCATGTGCAGATGAGAAGAATGTATATTCCGTGGTTGTTGGGTGGAGTATTCTGTAGATGTCTATTACAGCCAATTGATCAAGTGTTGAGTTTAAATCCAGAATTTCTTTGTCAGTTTTCTGTCTCAATGATCTAACTCTGTCAGTGGGTTATTGAGGTCCCCTACTATTATTATGTGGCTAAGTCTTTCCATGGGTCTAGAAGTACTTTTATGAATCTGGGTGCTCCAATGTTGGGTGTGTATATATTGAGGATAGTTTTCTTGTTGAATTGAACTCTATCATTATGTAATGCCCTTCTCTGTCTGTTTATTGTTGTTGGTTTAAAATCTGATATAAAATTAATGACCTCTGTAGATCTTTCTTCATTCCTTTACTTTGAACCTATGGGTATTTTATGTGTGAGATGAGCCTCTTGAAGATAGCAGATGGCTGGGTCTTGTTTCTTAATCTGACTTGCCATGCTATGCCTTTTAAGTGGGGCATTTAGACTATTTACATTCAAGGTTAATATTGATATATGAGGTGTTGACCCAATCATAATGTTGTCAGCTGGTTGTTTTGTAGACCTGATTGTGTAGTTGCTTTATAGGGTCTATGGGTTATGAACTTAAGTGTGGTTTTGTATCAGGTATCATTCTCTCTTTTCTGTATGTAGAACTCCCTTACAGAAACCCTTGTAAGGCTCATCTAGTGGCAATGAATTCCCTTAGCATTTGCTTATCTGAAAAGTGTTTTATTTCTCCTTTGCTTATGAAACTTAGCTTAGCAGAATATGAAATTTTTTGTTGGAATTTTTTTTCTTTAAGGATGCTGAGATAGGCCCTCAATCTCTCCTGGCTTGTAAACTTTCTGCTGAGAAGTCCACTGTTAGCCTGATGGCGGTCCTTTTGTAAGTGATCCTTTAATTGCTTTTAAGACTTTTTTCTTTCACTCTGACCTCGGAGAATCAGATGACTATCTATCTTGAGAATGGTCATCTTGTATAGTATCTCACACAGATTTTTCTGAATTTCTTGAATTTGCATGTTGACCTCTCCAGTGAGATTAAGGGAATCTTCATGAACTATATATCCTCAAATATCTTTTCTAAGTTGCTTATTCTCTCTCCTCTTTAGAAAGGCCAATGAGTCATAGTCTCATTTGGTTGGTCTCTTTACATAATTCCATATTTCTCAGAGGTTTTCTTCATTTTTTCAATTCTTTTTAATTTTTGTCTGACTGCATTGATTCAAATAACTGGTCTTTAATCTTGGAGATTCTTTCCTCAGCTTGGTCTATTTTGTTGTTAATGCTTTCAAATGTGTTATGAAATTCCTGTAGTAAATTTTTGAATCCCAGAAGTTCAGTTTGGTTCTTTCTTAAGATGGCTATGTAGTCTTTCAACTCTTGGATCATTTTACTGGCTTCCTTGGATTGGGTTTCAACTTTCTTCTGAATCTCGTTGAGCTTCCTTGCCCCACAGTTCATTCACTCACACCTTTCTCAGGTCCTGTTCAGAACTAGAAGCTGTCCTGGCACTCAGCAATTTCATACAAGTTTGCTGGCTTCCTCCTTTTTCTGCCTCTGTTCTGCATTGCCTCTCTATTGAGTATTTTCTCTCAAAACATTTATTCAAAGTGTGATGGTTTACTTGATATTTAGTTTTTCTCAGTGAGAGAAGCACTTCCCAGCTGCATAGTCAGTCATCTTGTCCCCTTCCCTGAAAAATGTACAAACTTAACTGACCATCCTGTTTTCTCTGCCAACTTTACTATGGATGGGTGACCCAGAAGTCATGCATGGTCCTGCATCTTTTATCATAGCGCTCCATAAAAAAAGACAACTGACTTCTCACTTTGATGGGGAGAGGAAGAGAATTTTACTTTCATGTTCATGACAAGGAAACCCAAGTTCTGGATGATATAAACTCATTTTTTCTACCTGTATGTGCTGAGCAAGGAAATTACAGAGATGTTACCAACGAAGGCCCCAACGTTTGGAAGAAGAAATAAATATCACAGCTATGGTGATGGGTTAGAGAAAAATGGGGATGGGGAAAGTGGAGAAGGGTGATGGGTAAAACCACTTGGTCAGTTGTTGGTCTGGTATCCAGGAAGGAAGACAGGAGGCCTGACATACTTTGGACTAAGTCACTACCTAAATGAAGAGACCTTCACAGAATCCTCATACCACTTTTGTTAAGTTTAGAGTCAAAACATAAATACATGTTTACTTAATATCTTTGGAATTAAGACTAGCATGTGTATCAAGCACTTCACCTTTGTTAACTTATTTAATCCTGACAATAATTCCTCTACGCAGTTTCTACCATTCTTATGCACATCTTAAAAATGAAGATAGGTTGAATCACTTTTCTAAAGCCACACTATGAAAAAGTATCAAAGTGGGGACTCAAACCCAAGTCCGGCTGACTGCAGCACCTGTACTCCTAACTGCTGCCCAGGGCAGCTTTGAGATGTGACTCAGGAGTCAACACTTGGTTACTGGATGCTGAATAAAGTTTATGAATTATTCAGACTTCTGGTATCTTTTTCCTTTTCCTTATTTGCATATAAGTCAGTTGATTGTTTAGTTGTACCTCTGAAAGGGAGAGAAAATATATAAAATTCATTCTGTTTCAAGATGTCTAGTTAGTAGGCTCTCTGAAATTTGAGGGAGCAGTGAGACAAAAACTATGCATAAAATAAAATTTAAGAATTACTAGCAGATTTCATTGGCTATACTAGTCTTTTCCCCATTACCGCAGAGGGGTGGGGAGCAAACTGGTTTTTCATTGGGAATGGGACTGCAAAAGCTCTATTAAGGATAAGTAGTAAAACATTTTTTTAAAATGACACCAAAAGCTGTTCCATAACTCCAGACTATGGAATAAAAATCACTGAATGCTATTTCATAACTTCAGACTATGAAATAAAAATAATTTACTTTCACCCTAAAGTCAATTGAGGAAAAAGTCATACAAATCTACACACAGAAATGTTTGCACACCCATGCATGCCTCCCACACATACTTACAGCCCACCAGCACCATCGCACTCTCCAGTCTGTGTCTTTCTTTGTACACACTCCAGTGTCTGTGTAGAAAATGACATCTGCTGCAAAGGGTGAGCCTGTCTTTTAAGGTTGCCTGCATTTTTTCAATTTTGATCCTAGATGGTTTGTTCTTGGTTCCTCTGGCACTCGCTGACTCTCTCTTGCACTTCCACATTTCCAGGCAGTATAGAGACACAAGAGTAAATTTAACCTCACCAAAGATGTCACTAAAATAACATGTAATCTCTTGCACTGTGATTCTCTCCTTCTAGCAACATCTCACCCCTGTGAGGCTGTTGTTAGCATCCTCATTTGTTATATGAGAAACTGAGGCATCAAAAAGTTAATCAAATTCCTAGTTAGGGCCAGGCACCGTGGCTCATGCCTGTAATCCCAACACTTTGGGAGCCCAAAGTGGGTGGGTCACCTGAGGTCAGGAGTTCAGGACCAGCCTGGCCAACATGGTGAAACCCCATCTCTACTAAAAATACAAAAATCAGCCAGGTGTGGTTGTGGGCACCTATAATCCCAGCTACTCAAGAGGCTGAGGCACAAGAATCACTTGAACCCAGGAGGCGAAGGTTGCAGTGAGCCAAGATCATGCCACTGCACTCCAGCCTGGGTGACACAGTGAGACCCTGTCTCAAAATAAATAAATTCCTAGTTAGATCCACGTTGATGTTTAAAACTCATGACCCCTTACTTCCAGCCTGGAGCCCACGTGATATATTTACACAAGGACTGGGGGAGTCCCAGCTCTGCTTAGGGTACAAAGTGAGGACTGGGGGTGGGGTGTAGACTTCACAGTACCCAAAGCTGGGAAAGGCTTTATGGTGGAAGCATGCACCCCTGCAGAGAAAGTAGGAAGGGCAGAGCCATGGACAGAACCAAGGCTCTACAATCCTAGCATTTGGGTTAAAGGGTAGGAACTCCATGGGGAAAATATAAGTGAGGGAAGAGGGGCAGAAGAGAAGAGCTTGATTTGCTTGTTTTGCAAAAAACAAGATTTGCTGCTTGAGCAACTGAGTGCCACTGTGACTTCCCGGGCCAGCGACTGACAAAGCGGAAAAACTATTTGGAAAGAGGTATCACTATTCATAGAGAGGATGAATAAAAGTCTTAAGGGAAAACAGATAGTAATTTTGGAAGCTATCAGTTTTGTTTTTCACACAGAGCAAATCTGTTTTCAGAAGGCAGAATTTAAGATACAGAGAACATGAGCAGAGAGTACATTGGGGACCTATAACCATTGTCCTGCCAGAGTCCTGACAGTCAGAACTGGGAGACTGGAGGCAATATACTTTGGTTTAGAAATTCAGATTAATTTGCATTAAAGGATTTAATGTTCATATTCTATATCATGCTCGGAGGTCTTAGTACAAGAAATTCCTTGATTCCTTCAAAGCAAAGGGATAATGAACATTTTGAGGCATTGTATTTTGGCTCAGGCTTATCCTAAACTAACTCCTGTGTTTAAAGTGGGGCCAAGTGCAGGGGAGAGGAGAGATTTCTCTGAGAAGGTGCAATGCAAAGACCAGCTCCATGCAGGGCACTCTTCACTGATCTCTGACCAGTGCCCACGCTCAGAACAGCAGCCATTTGACACCTGGCCTACTGGTGAACTATCCCTTCTCTCTGAGCCAAGGAACTGACCCTCAGTTATCCCAGTCCCCTGGAATCAGGGAGGAGGTGAACATCAAGGTCTCAGCACCATGAAGGGCACCTGAGGAATGCAGAGGAGTGGAACTGGGTTTGCTCTTCCAGAGAATATCTATGAAGTGCTTATGTCTGAGTGATACAAATGATGAGGTGGTATTTACATAAATTCTCCAAGTTACCATAGCTCTGAGCCCCAGTCTGCCTCGTAAGTGGAACCACAGCTTCTTTCAGGCTCTCTCCCTCCTTCAGCATCTCCTATATTGATCAAGCCTCCTGTGTATCCCGCTTCTTTGCATTGTTGATGCCTCCTAAGGGTTTTTTGTTTTTTTGAGACGGAGTTTCGCTCTTGTTGCCCAGGCTGGAGTGCAATGGCGTGATCTTGGCTCACCGCAACCTCCGCCTCAAGAGTTCAGGCAATTCTCCTGCCTCAGCCTCCTGAGTAGCTAGGATTACAGGCACGCACCACTATGCCCAGCTAATTTTTTGTATTTTTAGTAGAGACGGGGTTTCACCTTGTTGACCAGGATGGTCTCGATCTCTTGACCTTGTGATCCACCCGCCTCAGCCTCCCAAAGTGCTGTGATTACAGGCTTGAGCCACCGCACCCGGCCGATGCCTCCTAAGGTTTAAGGACAACTGACTTCCCTGGGATCAGCCCTGGATATATCCACCTCCAAGATGAGGCTTCACTCTGCCCCAACAGGAAAATATCATGAGAACACAATAGTTCTGCATCTATACTTGTTCCCAAATCTGGGCTTTTAGTCTTACATAACCCTCAGCTGCCCAGTCCAGCTTGAGAATCCCCTTGCCATTCTCTAAAAACAGCCTGAAGGATGCTCAGCCCGAGGTGAGGGAGGTGGTGGTACAGGGCTTCCCTCACTGAGGGGCAGCTATGCACACGTTCGTGGTATACTGGGATATAAATCCAAGACAGATTGGTTTATCTGGAGGAAAAGAAAAAGGTAACAGTTGTTTCTATTTCTCCAATAGTAATAAGTAAAGAGAGCACTGGGTAATTTTAAAAAATTTATTATTAAATTTCTTAATTTAATAATAAATTTATTTTTAATTATTAGAATTTTCAGTCTGAGTCAGTGGTGTGCTGGCAAATGTTTAACAACAAGCTCTAATGCAGGGGTGAGAAAGGCTTGACTTGCCAATTCCCACCATATAAATATTTTCACCATTGTTAATTCCAAGCTACCGATGTCAAGCCAATCAGCTCACCCAATCCTGAAAGCATAATAATTGGTTCTCACAGAGTGTAAATTAGTTCAACCATTGTGGAAAACAGTTTGGCAATTCTTCAAAGACCTAGAGGCAGAAATACAATTTGACCCAGCAATCCCATTACTGGGTATATACCCAAAGGAATACAAATCATTCTATCATAAAGATACATGCATGCATATGTTCGTTCCATCACTATTCACAATATCAAAGACATGGAATCAACTTAAATGCCCATCAATGATATACTGGATAAAGAAACTATGGTACATATACACCATGAAATACTATGTAGCCATAAAAGAAACAAGATTATGTCCTTTGCATGGACCATGGACATGGATTAAATCGGAAGCTATTATACTTAGCAAACTAACACAGAAACAGAAAACCAAATAGCACATGTTCTCACTTACAAGTGGGAGTTGATGAGAACACACAGACACATAGGGTGGGGATCAACACACACTGGGGCTTGTCAGAGTTGGGGATGAGGAGAGGGTATCAGGAAGAATAGCTAATGAATGCTGGGCTGAATATCCAGGTGATGGGATGATCTGTGCAGCGGAACACCGTGGCACATGTTTACTTATTTAACAAATCTGCACATCTGGCACATGTATCCCCTGAACTTAAAATAAAAGTTGAAAAAAAATTGGCTCTCGGCTGGGCGTGGTGCCTCACGCCTATAATCCCAGCACTTTGGGAGGCCAAGGCGGGTGGATCATGAGGTAAAGAGATCAAGACCATCCTATTTTTGTATTTTCAATAGAGACTCTACTGAAAATACAAAAATTAGCTGGGCGTGGTAGCGCACACCTGTAGTCCCAGCTACTTGGAAGGCTGAGGCAGGAGAATTGCTTGAACCCGGGAGGCGGAGGTTGCAGTGAGCCGAGATGGCGCCACTGCACTCCAGCCTGGCACCTGGCAAAGGAGTGAGACTCTGTCTCAAAAAATAAAAATAAAAATAAATTGGCTCTCAAAAGCAAGTGTCAGTGGCACCTTCATATTTGGAAACATCAAATACTGTCCTTTCCATAAGAAATATTTCCACTTAGTTGGGAGACAAAATAAACTCCAGAAATTTATAGGAAATTGCACAAGATGGAACAAAACCAGAGTTTAAGTTGTAAGAACAAGATTCTAAGGAGGGAAGGTGGTAGCAAAGTCATGTCAGAATCTCTGTGAAGGAGAAAATTGGGAACTCACTGCCCTTTGACAGCAGCACAGGCCTGGTTAGGCAGAGGGAACCATGTCTTCTGGGGTGAAACAGCAGTATGGTTTCAGGCAGCCTGCCTGCCATTGGGAGGTGTGAGCGAACTCAATCACAGGGAGCTGGGAGAGAAGAGAGCAAGTGAGGAGGAGCTGGCTTTGGGAGGTGCCTGTGCTTTTGAACCCTTGAGAGGTAGATGGGAACAAGAGGAACAAACCGAGGACTCAAGGTCGGTTAGACCTGGGTTCAAATCCTTCTTGCAACTGACTAGTTAGAAAATCCCAAGTTTCTGGTTAGAAAACACAACCTCTCACAGCCTGTTTCTATGGAATGAATGGGAATAACAGCATTCCCTCCACTCCACAACTCAGGTCTGCTGGGAGAACCCAGTGGGACACCACAGGTGAGAACAGTTTCAAAGCAATTAAGTGCTTTATGTGTTGAGTACCACTTTCCTTCTAGGCGATTGGGAGGTTGAGGGTTGACTGTTATTGACTCATCAGGAAGGTAGGAGGACAGGAAGTGACAACTCTCCTGGAGGGAAGGAAGGGTGTTGATGGGGAGAAATCAACATCTCCCCAGACTATAAATTACAGATACCCAAAGGAGTCATGCATGTTAGACTCTGAGGCAAGAAATGACAATGTAAAAGTGCAATTTAGCAACCAGATGGAAACCATGCCTAACATAAAGGAAAGACATTCATATGTCAGTCACTGTCCCATCAGGATCTAAAACCTTACAAACTCCTGGAAATTAAAGAAACAATTATCAGTCTTTTGGGGATCCTTATTTATTTATTTATTTATCTTATTTTATTTTTTGAGATGGAGTTTCTTTCACTCTTGTTGCCCAGGCTGGAGTGCAATGGTACAATCTCAGTTCACTGCCATCTCCACCTCCCGGGTTCAAGTGATTCTCTTGCCTCAGCCTCCAGAGTAGCTGGGATTACAGGCATGTGCCACCACCCCTAGCTAATTTTGTATTTTTAGTAGAGATGGGGGTTTCTCCATGTTGGTCAGGCTGGTCTCAAACTCCCGACCTCAGGTGATCCACCCACCTCGGCCTCCCAAAGTGCTGGCATTACAGGCGTGAGCCACCACGCCCGGCCTGGGAATCCTTTTTAAATGAGTTTAACTTAGCTGCACACCTATCCTTCCTGACCGGAAATAAAAGGAGTGTTTACGTTTCATCATTTTACATCACTCTTTGCAATAACTAAATTAATTCTGAGACATCACAAAACCAAATTAGAAACAGTCAAGAAAGAGGTTTTACTTAAGCTAGTGGGAATGAGAAAACCAAGGAAAAGAAATTTGAGGCATGGTGGCAAAAAAGAAATTCCTGACTGACAGAGCAATCATCTCCGAAGAAAGAGACATTCAACCTTGGAGCTCAGTTGCTGGGCCTGGTGATGGAGGCACCATTCTTGTGGGTTGAGCTTTACATCAAGGTAAACTTTGCTTAACCTTGCTACTTTCCCATGTCTAAATAAAGATGGCGACTGGTTTGCTAGTCTGTTGATCATGTTGAAAAATACTTCTGTTCTTTCCTCAAAAATTATTTTTTCTCTTTATAGTGGTGTGCTTGATAATTCAGGAGGGAAAATACTTGTTCGGAAGGTTGCTGGACAATCTGGCTATAAAGGGAGTTATTCCAACGGTGTCCAGTCATTATCCCTACCACGATGGAGAGAATCCTTTATCGTCTTAGGTATGACCACACAGTGGAGAAACGCTGCTAAACGTACCACGAGATGAAACGTGCTCTTTTCATTGTGCTGTTGGTTTTTGCTTATGGCCCGCCTCATTTCATAAAAATCTGAAGCATTAGTTTCTCTGATAATTAGGATCATGAAACAATAAATTAGAACTACATGATAAATCACCACAAAGTCAAATCTGAAAATACTAAAAGGCTCCAACTTCTTGTTTAATTACACTGCAGCTATCTGTAAGTCCAATCAGATTTTTAATTACATTAATTACATTTAATAGCTCGGGTTTTAAAACCAGTCCTTTAGTTAAACCAAACGTACCTCATATCTACAGCCTCATTCCTTGAGATTTCTGGTAAGTGGAAAGATAGGTATTGTCATACCATATCCATTGTGTCAAACACAATGGCCATATCAAGATGCAGTCTGTTCCGTTGTTGGCGATGCTAAGTTTGATTCATTGGATACTTTGCTATATCTCTCCATGGCAAAGCTACCTCATAATTAATAATCATCTGTAGAATGATGCATTAACATGCTCGAGTAGCTTGTTCCCCAACAAATTTCACCCAATGATTTTAACATCCATTGCTGATCCTCACTGTAGCAAGTATTATATTAGTAAATGCAAAATATAATTTTTTCTAATTCCATCATTCCTTCCACATTTATTAACTAATGTTCTTATATAAAGAAGATTTTCTTTCCCCCTGTGCACCTATTATTTTTAAGTGGACTACAGACTCATAGATTTTTTTTAAAAATATAATATAATGTTATCATCTATTATCTTCATTTTTCTTTCCATATTTTTGTATTTTCTGAGATTCCCGGTGGGAGCCCTTCAGGCTTTTGACATGTTCACGGTATTGCTTGACTACAACACAATGTTCTATGCTCACCTTATACTTAACCTACTCTAGACCTGAATCTCCCATTTTCTATAAGAATTTCAAACTAGACTGTAGCCAACTTCCTGGCCTCCAAACAAAATTAGGCACCTTGGGACTGTCCTGAAAAGGAGCCACTTACAGAAAACCAACTGAATAGGGAAGAGAGAAATGTTTTATAAGACAGTAGGCCTTCCAATCTGGGTGGTTTTCTACCACTGCTAGGCACCCCATGCCTCAAGCCCCTACTATCCTCCACTGACTAGAGTCGTAATAAAACAACAAACAGACCTTTTATTATTATTCCCAACTTGAGCAATCCCTGTTCCTTTTGCCTGCCAAATTCTACACACCCACAGTTCAAATTGAACTGGTTTCTTTGTCAGATAGTAAAAGGGTATCAACCGCAGTACTTCTGGGTCTTTGCCTTGTAACAACAAATTCAGAACAGGAACCATGTGAAAATGCTAATGTCTAGAATACAAATATGTTGAGATAGAGAGAAATACAATCTCCTCATCAGTGTTTACCAAGTAGATCCTGGCTAACTAAAGGCATTTCAGCCTCAAGTGCTCAGTCTGCAATCCAAGAATCTCAACAGAGGTTTAAAAGAAAAATTAATTCTATGGCAGTAGAGATGTTTTGGGCTTTTTAAGTGAAAATCAATCTGCTGATATTATTCCCTATAAATCTTAGCTTCTGTCTCTCCTCATTTGACCTAGTGACATTTAACCGAAAATACTTTTTGCCAATGATAATAAACATTTGTGCTTCTGCACTTGGAAGCCTCTCCTGAATGGATGAGTTAGGAGCTCACTGCAGCATAAGGATTGATAACTGACCGGCAGCCAAGGAACGCTTCCCATTATTCAGAGGCCCATGGCCAGTAAATTTAACTGGATCATGTCCGAATCCTCTTCCGAAGGCTCAGGCGCCACCATGACCTTTCTCTAGGTTTTTATTTCTAATTTTCATATGCCCCTGGGCTCCTTAACTAGTTCACTTTGGTGGGCTAAGAGAGGGAGTGAAAAGGGAGATGTACATTTATGACCCGCATGATCTTTGCACAGTCCAGGGGTATGAAATGTCAGTGAAGGACCCCCTATTACTTCCCTTTTATTCTTTGATCCACATTTCAGGGAACTGAGCTCATGCTTCTTTTCCTTCTGAATAGAAACAGAAAAAAAAAAATCATCAGGTTTTAGATGTGAGAAGAACAATAAATAGAGAAGATTTCTCTTCCTCGCTTTCTGTAGATAAAGTGTGGCCTACAGCCATGGGGCCCTCCCAGGACCTAAAATAACCTCAATCATTGGCATTTGAAGCAGGCCTCGACACTGGCGAAGGATGTGGAAATGCCAGGTCCTGTTCCCCAGGTGATTTTAATGAGGTGAAGTAATGCAAGTGAGCCCATACACGTGGCATTTATAGGTAACACCAGAACAAATTTTTGCATCTCTATGGAGATACATAGTTCCAAAACATCTTAACATTTTTTCCATTAGATGCCTACAACTTTGTGTAGTAAGTAGGGCCATGTCATTATCCCTATTTTCTGAATGAAAAAACAAGAGCCTCAAAGGTTGGGGCAGTTAATTAAAGGTAAAATAGAAATAGAAACCTAGATTGTCTTACTCCTAAACCCAGGTTCTTCCTGAGACCTTGCTGCTCTTTCTGCTTCATGATCCTACAATCCCTTGGCCAGTAGGAAGGTTGGCAAGATAATGCACTAGATCCTCCTCCACCCACCTAGGCCCTCCAGGCAACACTGCTCACCATCTCCTTCACATCCTGTGAAAGTATTCCCTCCGGATGGGAGAAGAAATGCTTTCATTACTAGATGTAATATCATTACTAGATGTAGTATCCTACCAAGGTACTACCTATTAGCCAATAATGCCCTACCAAGATATTTTAATTTTTTTTTTTAAGATGGAGTCTCACTCTGTCACCAGGCTGGAGGGCAATGGCACAATCTTGGCTCACTGCAACCTCCAACTCCCTGGTTCAAGGGATTCTCCTGCCTCAGCCTGAGTAGCTAGGATTACAGACACATGCACCATGCCCAGATAATTTTTGTATTTTTAGTAGAAACGGAGTTTCACCATGTTGGCCAAGATGGTCTTGATCTCCTCACCTTGTGATCCGCCCACCTCAGCCTTTAAAAGTGCTGGGATTACAGACATGAGCCACTGCGCCTGGCCAGTATTTTAATTTTAACAGAGATCTAAGCATTAAGATATTCTCACACTGAATAAATACTTCTTGAGCAACTACTTCATGCCAGAAAAAAACTGCTTTGGGCTCTGAAAATTCAACAGTTACCAAGTCAGACAAATGACTTGCCTTCAGGGGGCTTACTATATTCCAGTAGCACTCTCACTTTAATTGTGGAACAAAGCCCATATGGTGGAATTTCAGGCATCCTTTTACGGTTGAAAGAAGACTTTGGTAATGTTTTTTGTGCTTCATCGTTTCTCTGATAGACATTACCAATCCTCCTCCTTGCCTGGTAGCTCCCATGTCTCCCTCTGGATGGATAACACATGGTTTTTTCCAAGGTTGACCTATATTTACCAACTTTTAGTTGTTCTACCATTGTGAAATTCAAATGAATCCCACAGGATCTGTGAAAGTGAGAGGCAGCCAGCCTATGCCCAGAGTACTCCATCATCTCAAAGGAGAGCATGTGAAAGGCTTCTCATTCATCTGCTGATATAATTAAACATTTGAGGCCACACAGATGAAAACCTTAGCTTCCATGTCACATCTTCACGGGTGAGAGAAGGATTGCTGATGTTAAACAGCTCTGAGTCATGGAGATTTGGCTACTTCCATTATGATAGTAATAAAACAGAAGCTATACAGGAAAAGAAAATGCCACTTGACGTTCTCATTGTAATCAACAACCTTTTTTTTCTTTTTTGCAGAAAGTAAACCCAAAAAGGGTGTAACCTACCCATCAGCTCTTACATATTCATCATCCAAAAGTCCAGCTGCCCAAGCAGGCAAGTACTCACGTGTGATTGAATCTAAACCTTGAGTTCATAAACACGCAATGTGTTTTGGGAGATAGCAGAGAAATTAACATCCTAACCGGTCAAGCTCCACTGGCTCTGGCAATATTTTAACAGATGCCAGGAACATGGCCACAGAAATCAATGAGATCAGATGGCTAGGGCCGAAGAGTGAAAGCTTTATTTTTTGTTTTTGCAGTTCCGAGATTGTGTCTCTATATTTGTGTCATTTTCATTCAGATTTGACTGTTGCCTTGAGTTCTATTGTATTGTTACTTTAGAAAATGACATGACATTCTGTCTGGAAATGTTTCCTGGCAGCTGAAAGAAAAAAGGCTGTATCTACTTAGGTATGAAGTGAAGAGAAGCAAAGAGAACGAGGTGGTTTATGTGATAACAGCAAGCTGCTAATCCGAATAACCCAGGCCAAAAATACACTATCTATGGGGTTGTGCCAACCCAGCTTCCATGGGAACTACAAAAGTGGGTATAGGTAGACTCTGGGCCAAGAAAATACCTCTTTCTAGGTTTCTGTGTTAAATCAAGAACTGTACTATGCATTATTGTGTCTCCAGAGGTGTTTTGATTTCCCACAGAAAGAGCAACTGTGAGTTGCTTTATAATGGGACTGTGCATTGCTTCCAGAAACTTGCTGGGCTAGCTAGTACGTTATGAGCCTGATAGTTCAGGTTCTGTTCCTGTACTTAAGGTGAACATGGTTTAAGAACAGCAGTAGAACAGCATTTATGGAGCATCTGCTGTATGCCAGGCATCATTCCAAGAATTTTACCTGATCAGGCCAGGCGCAGTGACTCATACCTGTAACCCCAGCACTTTGCGAGGCCGAGGCGGGTGGATCACGAGGCCAGGAGTTCGAGAATTTTATCTGATCACTGAGTTTAATCACCATAAACCACTATCAGCCTATAGTACTGCTCTGGCTCTTTGAGGAAAACGCAGTATGGAGAACTTAATTAATCTCTGCCAAACAGAAACCCCTCTCTAAACCATCATTCTAGATTTTCTTATACTAATAGTATGTATATAGATTCCTAATTTTCATGATTTGAGGAGCCTTAGCATACACATAAGAAGTGTTTTTTGTCTTTTCCCTTACTTACTGCTCCAGCTCCATCTATCTAAGACATTTTAATGAGTCCAGTCGTCTAGTCCTGTCTGTTTAGTTGCAAGTATACAGCTATCCCCACCTCCACCTGTGAACTGGCAGCAGGTGCTGGTGCCTCTTGGGCCATTTCTGAGATATGGCTTGTTCTTTTTTGGCCTGAGCACAGAGAAAACAAATGGGTGGCAGAGGTCTCCTTTAACTGGCTGGTGTCTTTATTGTTTCATCTGGACTTGTGGCTCTGCAGAGCCAGATGAAAGACTGATTCCTGAGTAGGTGGTATGTGTGGATATCAAAGGCAACGGGACAGTGTTTCATTTTATCCTGACACCCTCTTCTTGGGCCAGAAATCTGTGCCCTCCCTCCTTTCTCCAAGGCAGATACCCAGGCTAGGTTCCAGCAGCACCCCCCACCCCGCAGTCCCTTCACATAGAGCCATAGGAACAGCTGGGCTTCTTTTTAGCCCCCTCTGGGATCTGAGAACTGGGATGGGGTGCGGTCGCCTTCCTCCTTGCATTTTGCTGCACCCCCAGCTGCTGAGACCTGCTGGCCTGGGCCACTCCAGCTGCACCCCTCCCCCTCTCAGAGATCCCTGAGGCAGAAACAGTCCCCAAGTTCACATACAGCCCCCAACTGTAGGGACCACATGTCAACACTCCCTATTTTTACCCTGAGTGGGAGGGCACTTCTAGACTTCCAGAATACACCCCCAAAATTCTGCAGCTCTGTTGCAGCACTGCACACCTATAATGGGTCTGCAGAAAGATTGGAGGGAAGTAAGATGCCCACCTGCCCTCCCAGCAGGTCCCTACAATCTTTTTTTCTTTTTTTTTGAGACGAAGTTTCGCTCTTGTTACCCAGGCTGGGGTGCAATGGCGCGATCTCGGCTCACCGCAACCTCCGCCTTCTGGGTTCAGGCAATTCTCCTGCCTCAGCCTCCTGAGTAGTTGAGATTACAGGCACGCGCCACCATGCCCAGCTAATTTTTTGTATCTTTAGTAGAGACGGGGTTTCACCATGTTGACCAGGATGGTGTCGATCTCTTGACCTCATGATCCACCCGCCTCGGCCTCCCAAAGTGCTGGGATTACAGGCTTGAGCCACCGCACCCGGCCAGTCCCCACAATCTTAATGAATGACTCTCTTAAAGCACCTTCTTTTGGCTTGGGTGCAACAAAGAGTGAAGGAAGGGAGGAAATATCATCTGACTCTGAACACAGCACTCCCTAAAAGGTGTCTTCTGACCCCTCCCCTTCTGCAGGTCCTTTCCTTCTGTTCACTGGCCTGGGATGGGGGTGTCGGGGTGTTGTCCAGGTTCTAGTGGAATGAAGTCACCCATGGGAAGTTCAGTGGCACCTCTCCTCTTTCAGAAAGGGATACTTGCGCCCTTCTGGCTTCAGCTTTGGGCCTGTGTCTGGACATCAGGAAGGGCCACAGAACCTCCAGTGACTGTAGCTGTCTGCCCAGTGCTCTCTCTGTGCCACACACCTGCACTACAGTAACCCCAAGACAGAGTGCCAGTATCTTCTCTTTTCAGATGAGGAAGTTGGCCTTTAGAGAGGTTTAGTAACTCACCCAAGGACATAGTTCTGAGCAGCTCAAAAAGTATGCAAACTCGGTGTCCCCTTAAAGCAGGGAAAGTTGCAGGGAAAAAAGCGTAGGGGAGATAAACTATAGCCAAATGATAACTCAGATAATAAAAGTCTACTTGGCTTGTACAGTCTTTCTCCACAGCAGAGATGATTTCTAAAACTATTTACCTCAAGCACCATCCATCCCCAGCAAGCACTTGTTTCAGATGTCCGAGTCATTGACATCCAGAGGGAATGCGGGTGGCCAAGGGTGCTTCTCGTGAAATTTATAAACTAGCAAAAGCCAGGCATTGCTGATGTCACTTGTCTCCTTTACCATACCATTTAAACTTCTAATGACAGTATCACTAGGCATTACTGTCATCTCCTTGTTACTAGATTATCTGTGATGGTCAGAGTCTGAAAAATTATTTACTCCTTCATTTCATTCATTCATTCAGTATTTACATTGAGTGAGCATCTCCTATGTGCAAGACCCTGAGCTAAACTACCAGCATTCCCACATAAAAGGGATTCTTGCAGATAGAAGAAGCTCTCTCTTTAAAGTCTTAGTCCCTAAGTCCTTACTCTTACTTAGGAGTAAGTTTTCACAAATTCAAATAAAAATGAGCACAATTAAACGAGTGGTCCCCTTGGTCTTCCTTAAATGATAAAATTTCTTTCAACATTGGGGGAAGCAGAAGAGATGCAGGGTGAGCAGCTGTTCAGGTCTCAGCATTGCCCCTATAAAATGTGTCTCGTCTCTCTGAGATTATGAATTAACAGGTTAATCAGGCTAGGATGACCCCTGAAAGCATGATAACATTCTATCCTGGGAAGTTATCTCCCTCAAAAACTAGAAGGCACTTTGATTTGCCCTGTGTGGCTCACACTGAGAACAGGCATTCCCTGAGATTTAAATACTGTCTGCCCCCTACCCCCATCCCCACCCCGCCCCCTGGCATTTAGCAACCATTAGGCAGGCAGCTGCTTTTTGCCTTAGAGCCTTGAGGTAAGTAAGAACAGTAAGTTTTTATTTAAATAAAAACGGGTAAGTGTTGGTTTGTGGAAGTTTATTGAAAAAAAAAAAACTAGGAAGGCACATTCCTAGTACCACAGCAAGAGAAGGGAAAGTTAATCTTTGTTAGAGGCTGCTGAGCTGGTATGGGAAAAAACTCTCCTGCCTTCCCTGACTGTCTGCTGAGTCCCTCACTGTGGCTCTGAAATCAGAATTCCACGGCCCACCCTGAGTCCAGTGAGTCAGAATCTCTGCGACCAGGGCCCTGGGACCTGCATTTTAACACATCTACTGTGGTTCTAACGATGAGCCAGGTACAGGGAGCTGTGTGGCACCACCCGCTATGTTTGAAAAGGTGGCTGCCAGGAGCTCTTCTGACCATGCCCAAATGAGGAATGTGTGTAGAGTTTAAGAGAAGTTTTGAAATGCTTTCCCATAAAAATCTTTGAAAAACTATCAAACCTCCATGTAGCTGAGATTGCATGAAGAAGCTATTTTACTAGTTTTTTTTTTCCAAATGGCTCACAAAGAACTTGGTTCCATGAAGAATTCACCTTGGATCAAATCAAGGACACTATGTTCGTGAGGAATTGGGAGCAATTAGGATAGGAGGAGTCATTTTTCTCTGTCTTCCCTCTTAAAGACAGTTCTAATCCATGAAGGAGGGCAGACAAAAACAGCAGCCCATGGAAGCCCATGGAAACCCATGGCTGTTAGTTGAATTTAAGATGCACCTGAAGGCATCTGCATTATAAGCTAGTGATACAAAGACTGCCCTCGGGACAGTGAACCTTTCTCTAGCAAATCAATTTTAGCAAAGGCAGACTGAGATAGTCAGAAGCCTGGGGATTAGCCAATGGTGTGACAAAAAGATAATTCAGATTTTCAATATATAATAAGTTTTGGGTGGCAAAAAGTGTTCACTATTTATAAGTAGTTGTATTTTTAGTACACTGCAGTTTCATGAATAATTTACAAGTAAACTAAATTGTCAGTTTATTTATGTTTCTTTCCAGATTATTAATTACATCCCATTTCATAAAATATACAAGTGGATTTGTTAAATGGCTTTTCCCTAGATGAAGTAGGTCAAACCCGGGCCTGCACCTCCCTAAAGAGGCATTACTACCTGGTAGCATTTACCATAGGGTAAGATGGAGAAATCAGAAACTTCCCTAGTACCTGTTATGAAAGCTCAAACTCTTTAAAATAATGGAAATGTCATAAATCAGGCAGATTCAGTTTTGCCTGAGGATGGCTTGAAGACTGGCCAAACCCCCGAGGCTGCTCCCAGCTCTTTAGTGATTTGTCTGGCACAGGCTACAGGCAGATTTAAAGGTGACCACCTTAGCAAGAAACAAGGCAATTGAAAGATCGGCTTCCTACCTTGACCTGGTAATGCCTGCAAGAGCAGACTGAATGGCTGAATTCCAACCCAATTCCAGATTACTGTTTGCTGACCTGCTCTCCCAAGTCAGTGCTGTGATTCCCGCAGATGGCAAAGTCAGGGTGGGGAAATGAGCAGGTGCTGGTGCTGGCAGTGGGTCTAAACACCCCACCACACATTTGTCTGCATCGCTTGTCCAGGACTATGATTGTGGTACTATTTTCTGGATGTTGTACAATGCCAAAGGGGAAGGTGAACAAACCATATCAGAGGTCATGTGAAGACAGAGCAGAGAAACAGCTGAGGATGCTGGCCTTGAAAACTAAAATGGCATGGCCAAAAGCCAAGGAATGCCAGTCTGCAGAAACCAGAAGAGGCAAGAAACAGAATCTACCCTACAGCCTCCTGAGGGAGCTCAGTGTTGCTGACACCCTCAGTTTGACCCAGTGATGCTGATTTCTGACGGCTGGCCTCCAGAACTGTGGGAGAATAAATATCTGTCATTTTAAGCCACCCAGTTTGTGGTAGTTTGTACATCAGCCCTAGGAGCCAGTACAGATGCACAGGGACAGAAGCTACCATGCCCCCAGTGGGGCCCAGCAGGCACAAGCAGCAGCGGGTTATTCCTTCCCAGACTGAGGAACTGTTCACTTTGGGGGCCATTGTGTGTCTCCCTGAGAACCCGCAGTTCTCAATGCTCAGTGGGTAGTCACTTGTCCCCTTGCTCTAAACCTTCAGAGATGTCCTCAGAGCACCAGAGCACTAACAAACTGAGACTTGCTTTATAGGGAGCCAACTACAGTGGTGTTTAAAATGAGAGAAGCAATCTAAATCATCATGCATGGATGAAGAGTACCATTTAGAAGTAGAATCCAGGCCAAGGACACTGGCTTTCACCTGTCATCCCGGAGCTTTAGGAGGCTGAGATGAAGGAATTGCTTGAGGCCAGAAGTTCAAGACCAGCCTAGGCAACACAGGAAGACACTTTCTCTAAAAAAAAAAAAATTAAAAATTAGCCAGGTATGGTGGCTTGCACCTATAGTCCCAGCTACTTGGAAGGTTGAGGTGGGAGGATCACTTTAGCCCAGATGTTCAAGATCCTGTCTCTAAAAAGAAAAAAAAAAAAGTAGACTCCAGTTAGTTATGTTACCCCATTTTACAGATGAGAAAACTGGTGCCTGGAGGAGTTGAGTAGTCATGAACCAACCTAAACTAGAGCATCTAGAATGCAGTCTCTGAGACGAAGTCACAGTGAAAGCCCCAAGAGTACCTTCAATCTTCTATTCCAAGGCCAACACGAATCGAAACAGCAAAAAACAAAAACAAAAAACGTGTACATGAGCCATTGCCAGTGGTGCCAGGCAGATTAATCCAGCAATTAATCATGTTCTGCCTTGTCTGTATTCTATGTTGCTGCAGTTTTGACCTGTCATTTATTTTATCACTACTTAATCTTTGGTTGATTGAGTGATTGCTCTGAGAGTAAACATTCTTTCAGGCAAGAATGTGGCTTTACCTGGGTTTCACCCTTCACCGTGGCTAGCACAACTCCATGCTCATAGCTAGTGTTCAATCAACATTTATTTTATTTCTAGTTCTATAAGAGCTTACAGGTTATTTTGTGGGCCCTAGTATAATTCCATTTTCTTACAGGTGAGACCACAAAAGTCTATCAGAGGCCACCTATTCCAGGGACAACTGCACAGCCGGTCACTCTGATGCAGCTTCTGGCTGTCACTGTAGCTGAGGCCTCCCACACCACCTTGCCAAGGCCATCCCCTTCTGCAGCTTCTAACACCAGCAGCCCCAGACCACAGCCTGTGGGCCACAGGAGCCAGGAGATGGGTCAGTAGGTAGACCATGTGTTGCTTTGTGCTAGGGAAAATGGAAATGGGACTTTTAGAGTAACAGCTCTGTCTGAACATCTATCGGGCTGGGTGAATGGGGAGCACTGGAGCACTGGGCCAGGAGTATGTGATTGCGTCCTCCTTCTAGATTCAAGGGAGGATATAGATTCAAAAATAGGACTGCTGTTACCATACAAATACCTTCCCATTGCAAAATCCTCATTTCTCCAAAAGCTCAGCTGAGGGGATGGTAGATTTCTATGTAAACATTGTTGGGGTTTGTTGTTACTGGTTTTTAAGTGACAAATGGCTTATACTTGGAAGTCTTCAAATATTAAAAGTAAACAAAACCAAAAGAATCCCTTTAGGAAAAGTCAGATAGCTAAGATTTTTGTTTCTTTTCTGATGGCTTTTTGTCTTACTACTTTACCCATTGCTCAAATCACGTTGGAGGTTTTATCAAAGTCCAGTTTACGGACTTAATCTCAGACTACATCAAACAAGGCCTTAAGAGCCCATCTGATCATTTGATCTCAAGTTTCTGCCCAGACTTAATATCTACACCATCCTAAGTTAATAAGCATCTTTAACCTGGAAGGAAAAAATAGGACCAGGTGGGCAATATTCAGAAAACATTGGTAGGACAATAGGGGAACTCCAGGTACAGAAGTTTTCACCAGTTCAAGAACTTTTCTAGCAAAGGGGTAAAAACTTCTGCAGCTGGAGTTCCCCTATTGTCCTACCAATGTTTTCTGATTTCCCACCTGGTGCTACCTTTTCCTTCCAGGAGGAAGTACTCAGGACTTGTTCTTTTCAGTCTCACCTCTAGCTTCCAGTCACTACTGCCACATAGCATGACCCTTCCCCCTCCCTGCTCTCATAGCAGAAGCCAACTACCTACCTGTCCATGTTTTTATTTAAAAATGCAAATCAGGCGGGTGCAGTGGCTTACGCCTGTAATCCCAGCACTTTGAGAGGCCAAGGCAGGCAGCTCACTTGAGTCAAGACCAGCCTGGCCAACATGGTGAAACCCCATCTCTACTAAAAAGATAAATATTAGCCAGGCATGGTGGTAAGTGCCTATAGTTCCAGCTACTCAGGAGACTTAGGCTGGAGAGTTGCTTGAACCCAGGAGGCGGAGGTTACAGTGAGCTAAGATCACACCACTGCATTTGAGCCTGGGTGACAAAGAGAGACTCCATTTCAATAAATAAATATATATACATATATGCAAATCAACACTTTGAATGTGCTAGACCGTTTTCTGAACACCTTACAAACATTTATTAGCCTATCGAATCTTCTATAACAACCCTATGAAGTAGATTTATGACTTCCAATTTGAATAATCCATTGTATTGATGAGGAAACCAAGGAGTAAGGCAGTGAGGAAACTGGTCCCAGGCCACACAGCTGGGAAGTAGCAGAGCTGGAATTCAAACCCCAGCAGCCTGGCTCTCCTCTTCCTTGCAGGGGGTCATCCCTGCCAAAAATGAACATCCAGGCCCAGGCAAAGCACATCTCGGCATGATTGGTGTGGCAAAATTAGAAGGTGCTCGGCCCAGCCAACTTCTTTAATTAATAATAAATAACAGAATGTATGTAGTACATATATTCCATGGACCAGGCATGCTGCATGCATTATTTTAATCTTTGTAATGACTTTTTGAAATAGGAATTATATTATGCCATTTTATGGACAACTAATTGAAGAAGCTGTGATATTAAGTCCCACAATAAGAATACCACAAAAAGAATTTTTGTGTCCTGCAATACATCAAACACTCCTCCACCATTCTATTCCTTTTCAACTCAGGAGAGCATTAACACAGGTGCACAATACTTGACAGACAAAGAGAAGCAGGAAGGATGCTGGATGGCAAGGGTTAACAGGGGTTCCATAGCCAGAAGTTTTCCTTTTTAACATTTCAGGCTCTTGACTTCAGATGTCTTGATTCTTTCAAAGACTTGTGAGTATCTGAGTAAGCTGTGTGCTCCTGTTTTCTCCTTAGAGGACTTTAAATTCTTACATAACACATATAATTAAACATGTGGCATATTTATTTGGCTACATTGGAAGCTTGGAAATCCTGTTGCAAGTTGGGCTCTGCTTGTGGAAAACCTAAGAAACTTGAAGTAGTGGCTCCTAACCTGGCAAAGCCTCATTATTCCTGGCTTGGGAACAGGAGCTTTGGACAACAGCCTCCCAGCCCATCAGTGTTCCTTCTTCATCCTCGTCCAGCGCCTACCTCCATGCTGACCTATGGACTGCTAGACAAACGCTCAGAGCAAGCAGGCCGTAATTGCTGGGATAGGAGTCAAACTGGGGAAGGACGGAAACCTTTTTAAAAGTTGTACTGACTACTCAAAGGAGTTTCTGTAGGTCTAAAAAGAAGTGAAAATTAACATTTAATTCTTTATGTCTTTTTAAAATAAAAGTATTCACGAGCTACTTTCCAGAAACCATACAATTCACTCATTTAAAGTGCAATTCAGTGGTGTTTCATATATTCATAGGGTTGTGTGACCATCACCACAATCAATTCTAGAACATTATCATCCCCCAAATGAAATCCCATACCCAGAAACAGTTACTCATCATTTCCCCAACCCCTCCTCCCCAGCACTAGGTAGCCAGTTGACTTTCATGAATGCCTATCTTAATGGATAACTATAGATATTTGCTGTGATATTTCAGCCCAACTATATCAAATGATATTTAGATAACTCATTTTTGTCCTTCAAATGAGCTGAAAATTACAAAGCAAGTCTCATTACACCGCTGATAGACAAGTGAGTTGCTGATATTGCACTTACTAAAGATTTTTCCTCTTTTGTTTTTTTTTTGAGACTGAGTCTCATTCTGTTGCCCAGGCTGGAGTGCAACGGCACAATCTCAGCTCACTGCAACCTCTGCCTTCTGGGTTCAAGCAGTTCTCCTGCCTCAGCCTCCTGAATAGCCTGGAACTACAGGCATGTACCACCACACCTGGCTAATTTTTGTATTTTTTAGTAGAGATGGGGTTTCACCAAGTTGGCCAGGCTGGTCTTGAACTCCTGACCTTGTGATCCACCCACCTTAGCCTCCCAAAGTGCTGGGATTACAGCATGAGCCACCATGCCCAGCCAGATTTTTCCTCTTATATATGTGACTATAGGCAAAAGGTTCTAGAACTGGTTGTGGACAGGGTGTTCAAGCAAAACCCAATTCACTTATTCATTTAACAAATGTTTTATTGAATGCCCACTATGTGCCAGGCACTTTTCTAAATCTGGGCTACATAGATGAACACATCCCAACAAGATCCCTGCAGCAAGTTGTTTTAGCTTAGGACACCTGAAGAGCATGTAGCCAAAACAGGAGCTACCTGTGTTTGGGGTCTGTGAGTCATTTGTACTTCAAAATGGGATAAAGATCTTCCTCTGAGACAGGACATGGGAACTTGGAGAGGGTTCAAGGGAGAGTAGAAAGTACACGGCAGGAAGAGACAGGGGCTCTCCCAGCCCATGTAGAGGAGCTGATGCGGGTGGAAGGTGGGGCTGGATACCAAGGCCACATCATGGTGCCTTAACTGACCCATGAATGTATGAAACAGCAAGACAGAAGGGAGCAAGACAAGGCTGGGGGTAAGGGAACCGAGAGCCAGAGCACTAGAGACTTCTCACAGGGCAGGAAGGAGGCTTCCTTCATGGGAGAGACAAAGGACAATGGCATCCTCAGGGACCGTGCGGGAAGCCTGGAGAAACAGATCTCTAGATAAGCTTAGGAAAGAGTTCTGGAAAAGACGGAAAATCCCCCCAGGTTCAGCTATAGGGCTGGCTGAATCTACCAAAGGCTAAGGAGGTGGAGTGGCTGTGCCTTTCATTTTTTTCCTAATCAGGTTCATTTCAAGACATGCCATGGTTGCCTCAGCTGAGCTAGCATTGAACTTGTCCACAACCAAGGGTAGACCAAGGAGGGGAGAAGAGCGCCGCCCGGTGGCAGGGAATAGCGATGACTGTGATCCTTCACCTTTCTACCTTTGGCTCCACCTTCTGACCAAGGGCCGCTAAGTGGGAGGAAGAGTGAAATTTGAGGCAGGAGGAGAGGCCAGCATCTATCACTGCCCATGCCTTCCACATAGTTTCCCTTCTTATCAACACATCTCACCAGTGAACGCTTATCTTTCTTATCTGGAGGCTTTTCCTAAAATCCAGTCTGAAGAATAGTAAGAAAAAGACAAATATTCCAAAAAAAAGATGGGGAAAGTTCACAGCCAGGCAAGCCACAGTAGAAGAACTACAAATGGCAAAAAAAAAAAAAAAAAATTATAAAGATGTTTGGCTTCACCAAGAAGCAAATAAATGCAATTTAAGCAACAAAATATCATTTCTCACCAACTCGCACTGGAAATTGATAATACACAGTTTGGGTGAGAGTGTGGAGAAATGACCCAGCATTCACACTTCCAGGAATATCTCCTAAGGTAATTATCAACCAGGGGTGAGAAGAAGCATGAACACAGATGCTGCTCATAATTTTTTAAAGGAGATGATTTAATTGGTTATCACTAGAACAGTTAAAGAAGTTACTATACAGCTAGTAAAATGTCGACAAATACGTGCACATAGTGACATGAGAGAATAGGCCTGGGGCAGATCGTTCAGTCAAAGAAGCAGCCTACAAAACAGCAAGGGAACCTATCTCATTTTTGCAATTGTGTGTTGGACATGAGCGCATGTACATCCTGCAGAAAATGGGATACAGCTCTGTATGCCAAAATTGTATACCAGTAACTGCTGGCTATAGGACAAAAGGTGATTGCTTACTATGCAGAGTATGTCATGTTATTTTTACAGTAAGCCTATGTTATCTGTATAATTAAACAGAAAATAAGGCTACTTTGAGGCTGGGCATGGTGGCTCATCCCTCCCCAGTTCTAACACTTTGTGAGGCCAAGCAAGAAGATCACTTGAGGCCAGGTGTTCAAGACCAGCCTGGGCAACAGAGCAAGACCCCTGTCTTACAAAAATTTAAAAAACTTAGCAGGGCATGGTGATGTGCATTTGTAGTCCCAGCTACTAAGGAGACTGGGGCAGGAGGATCACTTGAGCCTAGGAGTTCAAGGCTGCAGTGAGCTACGATCACATCACTGTACCCCAGCCTGGGGGACAGAGTAAGAGCCTTAAAAACAAATAAAAACTTTTTTTAAAAAAACCTACTTTGAGTTTGTGTCAAACAATTGAAACAAAGACAAAAAGGGTCAAAAGCTGATTTTGGAAAGATCCATTTCTAAGAGAAATTGATATTTTCTTCCATGCCCTCTTGCCTCTTCCCCTCCATGAGACTTAGTTCTTTCCCTCAGCTGGATTTTACATGCCTCTCTTCCCCCTCCCCCAAGGCTTTGCATTTCTCTAACAGAATGCTTTATCTCCCTTCTCCCTTTTAAAATCTTGCTTTAGGCCGGGCGCGGTGGCTCAAGCCTGTAATCCCAGCACTTTGGGAGGCCGAGGCAGGTGGATCACAAGGTCAAGAAATCGAGACCATCCTGGTCAACATGGTGAAACCCCGTCTCTACTCAAAATACAAAAAATTAGCTGGGCATGGTGGCGCGTGCCTGTAATCCCAGTTACTCAGGAGGCTGAGGCAGGAGAATTGCCTGAACTCAGGAGGCGGAGGTTGTGGTGAGCCGAGATCGCGCCATTGCACTCCAGCCTGGGTAACAAGAGCGAAACTCCGTCTTAAAAATAAATAAATAAATAAAATCTTGCTTTAGAGAAATTGCTAAATAAATAATGAATGCTGAAGTGTGTCTGCTTCTCTCACACAGTAATTAAGGATAACCCATTGTGTACCTCTAAAAATGATGGAAAGCTAATGCTATTTGCATCAATACCATGTAACGCAGCATAAGCAAATTGCTAAATGTTAAGTGACATTTCTACTGAAAGATTACTTCAACCTGCCCATGAGTGGCACAGTTGAAAATTATTATGAGAATAATGACGTGTAAATAAATATGACATTTGAGTAAAACATACTTTGATAATTGTGAAATACAACGGTTACTACCTGTAGTTTTTAGTTAGTATTTTAAGTTTAAGTCCTTTTTTTTTTTCCATTTGAATGCCTCTTTCAAAGCAGGTTCAGACTGCCCAAAGATAGAGCTTCAACTTGTTTCTGACCTTGGTAATGTGTTGTTAGGTTGGATCATGGAAAGAATAAGAACAGTTAGATTAAAATTCATTGCCGGGCGCAGTGGCTTACGCTTTGGGAGGCCACGGTGGGCAGATCACTTGAGGTCAGGAGTTCAAGACCAGCCCAGGCAACATGGTGTAACCCCATCTCTATTAAAAAAATTTTTTAAATTAGCTGAGCCTGGTGGTATACACCTGTAATCCCAGCTACTCGGGAGGCTGAGGCGGGAGAATCACTTGAACCTAGAGGTTGCAGTGAGATGAGATCACGCTACTGTACTCCAGCTCTGGGCATAGAGCTCCGACTCATAAATTAATTAATTAATTAAATTAAATTCATGCTCTGACCAATCAAATGTTCTTACAGATCTCTGGTCCACTACCACCTATACAAGCAGCCAAAACAGGCCCGGAGCCAATCCAGGTGAGACCCTGAACTCCTTTTCCAGCCACTGATGAAAGTTAAGCTTGTTTACATGGGGTTCCTCTTTCCACATCTTTGCCATTTAAATTTAGATTTGGACAAAGACTATTAAACCACTAGGCAAATAGAAGATGTGGCTCAAGGGCCCAACTTGTAAGAAAACATGCAAGGAAGTCTTTAAGTAAGCAAAGCCCTTATGCACTCTCCATTCCCCGGAAGCCATGTTGTAGAGGCGGCCATAGAGATGTCTCAGGATTCAATAACCTGGTCTTAGAGACCTGAAAAGGGATGCTCTCCAGGGCTTACTCTTGAGGAACTAAGGTAAAACAGTGAAGGCAATTTATATCATCTCCCAGGAAAGAGCCTTTTTTTCTCTTTTTTGCCTGAGTAATTCTATGCCACCAAGGATAGCGATACATACTCTCTCCCCCAGGAGTTCACCTATGAATTCTGAGACGCCCCTGGCTTTCTTCATTTCTGTATGCCCCTTAACGGTTTAGCTGAAGAACTAAGAATTCAGCAAATTCTCTTCTCTGCGGCACTGTGAAGGCCTGCAGATAAGAAAGAAAAAATCTAGCAGGGTTTGATAGTTTCCACAAACTCTACCCACAGCCCAGTCCATGAGCTGATAGACTTGATGGAAGTATACTATTCCCTCTGAAGTCACACGGCACTAGGATCAGAAGCCAGGACCTGTAGCGCAGGGGTGTTCAGGTCTTCCCTCTGCTGGAGGATACTCATCTACCCTCCATATATTCTTAGAAACTATGGGTTCTGGGCCTGGCAGTGGATCACGTCTATAATTCCAGCACTTTGGGAGGCCAAGGTGGGTGGATCATGAGGTCAGGCATTCAAGACCAGCCTGGCCAAATGGTGAAACCTCATCTCTACTAAAAATACAAAAATTAGCCGGGCGTGGTGGTGGGCACCTGTAGTCCCAGCTACTCGGGAGGTTAAGGCAGGGAATTGCTTGAACCCAAGAGGTGGAGGTTGCAGTGAGCCAAGATCACATCACTGCACTCCAGCCTGGGTGACAGAGCAAGACACCATCTCAAAAAAAAAAGAAAAGAAAGAAACTGTGGGTTCTGTTTTGCTTGCTACTGGATAGGAACAGCGGCCCCATTGGGTCCCCAGGTTGGGACGAGCAGCTTCTGTGAACTTCACAATTGCATCTTTGCCAATGCACGTGCTGTTGTCCTGGACAAAAAGGCTTAAGAATCCCAGGGCAAGGACTCCGAGACCATCTTAGGCCTCAACAGACTCATGGGACTCTTCAGGAGGCCAAGCCATGAGGCCCTGCTTCCTCTTGTCCCTTGGCCAAGATTTTTGCCTCTTCTGCAACCCCCAGAAGTACAGCCAGGTACAGAGAGCTCGGATGACTTCCAAGGAAAATCTGAACTCATGTAATTTTCACCAGGGGGCAAAATAAGGAATAAAAGCACCTGCTGGGTGTGTGTAAGTAAGCTGACCCTGTGAAATCCCCTCGGGTATCCAAAGGCAAGATCCTTCAGGAGCTGCCTTCCAGAAACCTGTTGGAGCAGATGCCAGCCTGGGTAAGCTGCCGGCTGCTTACCATCCCTGCTCCCTGGGAATTTGCTCTGTGGCGCTTTGCAAACATAAGGGCCTCCCTACACATTTACTCTTGGCCTCTGCAGCTCAACTTCAGGTCACCAGAGTTTAGGGGCATGCTAAGACATTTTAACCTCGAGAAAATATCTCTTTGATTGATCTGTTTTCAGTGCGTCAAAGAGAAAAACTTTGTCAACAAAGACACCCAAGGGTTGTCATTACTTTATGTCCCTTCAAGAGGTTCCCCCACTAAGCAGCCTATGCACCTGCCAACTCTCAGACTGGCCTCCAGGATACAGCACAGATACCCAGACACAGCCTGTGATTTGGATACAGCATGGGGGATGGTTGGCAAGGAGGCACATTACCTGATTTGCAGCTTCGATTTTTTACTGCATGACAATGTTTGGTTTGTTTCAAGGTTGTATTGTGCTGAATGCATTTGGCCTCATTCCCTTTTTTCTAAGGTTACTGTCCTCCAGTTCTATAGCTCTGGGACTTTCTGCTTCTTCTCCATTCTCCTTCATGTTCCCAATAATTCCACTCTGTCTTGACCCACACAGATGTTCCTAACCTCTTTTTCTTTTCTTTTTTTTTTTTTTTTTTTAGATGGAGTCTTACTCTGTCTCAAGGCTGGAGTGCAGTGGCATGAGCTCAGCTCGCTGCAACCTCCACTTCCTGGGTTCAAGCAATTCTCCTGCCTCAGCCTCCCGAGTAGCTGGGACTACAGGTGTGCACCACCACACCCGGCCAATTTTTGATTTTTTAGTAGAGACAGGGTTTCACCATGTTGGTCAGGATGGTCTCCATCCCTTGAGCTGGTGATCTGCCTGCCTTGGTCTCCCAAAGTGCTGGGATTACAGGCATGAGTCACTGTGCCCGGCCCCTAGCTTCCTTTTTACCTTCAAGTCCTACCCAATTTCTGCTGCTTCTCTCCTCACCATCATCCCTGCAACTTTGCTCTGAGCGCCTCAGAGCCTGTGATGAACTCTCAGAGTGCTCCTGACGTACAGGACTCTCCTAGCACCCTCTAGGTGCTCAGACCTAGACTAGAAATGAAGCCCCACTATGGCTCCTGCAGGGGGAGGGAGCCATTTGCACTCCCTGAGTGAAGGCAGGTAAGAGCATATGGAGGTCTCAGACATCCTTCAACCAGCTCTCATCTCAGATGTAGTGATGTATACCAGGCAGGCTGCCCAGTTCCTCAGCTATAAAATCGTCAGATTATGGAATTGGAAAGAATTGTATAAAGTACATCTGGTCTAACTTCTCACCTAAAAATGAATCACTTGTGGTGTGCCAGACAGAGGCTTTTACCCTATATCGAATAACTTCAAGTGGCAGGGAATTCCCAGACCCTTCATTTGGTGGGTGGCACTGTTAGATGTTACTGTCCAGAACTTCAGCTCCTTGTCCCTAATGTCTAAACCAGTGGTTCTCAAAGTGTGGTCCAAAGACTGTGATGTCTTCCCTTCTCTGCTACATGTCTTTGTGAGGACAGATTTTCTCCACGTATTTCGACAAAACAACATGTCACAATTGACTGCAGGCGCTGATAACAGATTCCAGCCATCTTCTATTATGATAGACATTGGAGACATCTGCCACTCTTCTCACTCAACTCCTGGTTTTAGAAAACAGTTATTTTGGCCCGGAACGGTGGCTCATGCCTATAATCCCAGCACTTTGGGAGGCTAAGGTGGGCAGATCACAAGGTCAAGACATCAAGACCATCCTGGTCAACATGGTGAAACCCTGTCTCTACTAAAAATACAAAAAGTAGCTGGGCATGGTGATGTGCACCTGTAGTCCAAGCGACTCGGGAGGCTGAGGCAGGAGAATTGCTTGAACCCAGGAGGTGGAGGTTACGGTGAGCTGAGATCATGCCACTGCACTCCAGCCTGGTGACAGAGCGAGACTCTATCTAAAAAAAAAAAAAAAATTAAATTAAAAAGTAAAAATAAGGTAAATTAATAGTTAAACAAATTGCCAGTTAGTATTCTGTCTCAAATGAGAAAATACACAGTTGTAATCTGTAAATGATAAACATTAATAGGTATAACTCATACAAACTGAAGGTCTTTGGGGTCTTTAACAATTTTTGAGAGCATAAAGCGGCTGAGAATCTTTGCGAATATCTCCAGTTTGAGAGCCTTTCAAATACATGCAGTGAGACTTCATGTTCTTTTTTATACCTCCTCTTTCCCGGGATATTTCTTTCATCCCTCCAATAGATGTTTCCATGACCTGGCAGCACACCCTCTAACTACATTAGAGACCATGACTAATTCATACACACCTGGGCACCCTACGCAGAACACGATGCTGCCAGGGGCGTGTGCCAGTCAACTGCTTCTCTAAATACTCTGCTCCCACGAAAACATCCCAAGTTCCATCTGCAGTAAGCCTTGTCTCACCGTTGGCTCATCTACTGAGCTTGCACTACCTAAAGTCGCTAGGATATTTTATCACACACCTCTGTAGAAGCAGGTCACCCCAATCCCATCTAGGAACAATTGAGTTTTTGAAGCTCAAGTTGGAAAACCACATATCTCTATTAAATCCTTCCTTTGTTTAGCCGGCTGCAACCTTCCTGAGTATTAGTTCTGTCATTTAATGTTAACACATTAAATGTGTTAGTCTTTGTGTCATCTACAGAATGGACAAACACACCACCTGTCTCCATTCCCGTTACTGATAAAAACATATCACATGGGGCATCCAAATCCTGCGATTGCCACTGAACACCTCCTTTGTGTTTAGATCAACCCGGACATAAGCAGCTACATGTGGACCTGACGATGCTGTCATCCTCCTTTCTGCAGGTCACCAGGTGTACGAACCATGAGTGATTCCTGCCACCCTCTCCCACTATGCCTTCTGCCACAGATGTAGATTCACGCATCCCCAATTTAAGCTGAAACTCTCACTAAAAGGGACCTGCTATTTAATATTTAAAAATATTTATCGAGCCTACTATAGGTCAGACACAGTGCTATGCATTAGAACTACAAGCAGGAATCAAATTTTCAAATTCTAGAATTATGCTGCTGGGGCTTTTGCCTTCCCAGGTCCCACACTCGCCCCCTCCAGAGTCATCAGCAAAGCCACTGCCTCCTACACACTGAGTCCCCCACGGCCAGCCCTTACCCCTCCTACCAGGGTTCTCCGAGTTGGGGGAGGCCACTCCTGCTGTATTCTTAAGAGGAGGCAGGGGTGGCGGGCTCCTGATAATTCAAGTTAAAACCCGGTCGCTTTTCCTCGGAACCATCCTTATGCTGGTTGTCTTCATGGTACCATGAGCTGTGTTTGAGTCAAAGAAGTTTCACTGGTCTGGAAACCAAACCATGGAGTTAATGTTGTTTCCAAGAGAAAAGGCTTAGATGGTAACCCATTTCTAATCCTGGGACTGTCAATGCTTCACTGGCATGATGGCTCATGCCCAGGACCCCAGACTCTCAGCCTTCTCTGAGAGTCCTTGGCAGTGTGCTGACAACATGGCGACACCCTGAGTACAGCTGCTGCACCCCACCTTCTTAGTGCCCCTGACTTCAGTACAGCAAGAAGCAGCTCTCCAGGGAAAGTGCAGCCCTTGGGACACGAAGCCAGGTGAAGGGAAGGGAAGCCTAGAGATTTTGTTGGCTCCAGAGACCTGCTGCCTTTCAGAGCCACTTCCTCCTAAAACCTGCATCCCAGGGGAGTCACTGGGAAGAAACCAGGGAGCTGAAGGGCCACTTGGGCTTCTGTCTAATAAACTGTGAGCACCCTAAGTGCCATGTGTTGCAGCTCCTGGTTGGCTCCTGTGTTGGTGACTTCTAGGAGTACAGAAGGAGCTGGAACCAGCACCAAGATCATACCACGCTTCTGGGCCCTTTGGAAGACTTGACTACATTAGGTAGCTGGGCCAGGCCGAGCTCTTCAGTGGCCTAACCAAGCACCCTGAGATGCTAATACGATGATGATTCCTCCTGGTGTGTTAAACGGATGGTGGTTAGGTGTAGGCTTTGGAGCCTGCCTGCCTGGGCCTAAAGTTCTGTTCTGCCACTCTGTGTGCATGAGTTTCCTCACCTGTAAAACGAGATCATAGTCGCACCTAACTCACAAGATGACTGTGACTTAATAGGTAGGACGTGCTCACTCAGTGCCTGACACTAAGCAAGCTCTCCATAAACACCAATGGCTTCTACATTTTTACCCCAGAAATCGTTCAGAACTAATACATCTTTTTTTTTTTTAATTTCCAACTTGTAATTTAAGTTCAGAATACATGTGCCAAATGTGCAGGTTTGTTACATTAAGTAAATGTGTGCCATGATGGTTTGCCGCACAGATCAACCCATCACCTAGGTATTAAACCCAGCATCCATTAGCTATTCTTCCTGATGCTCTCCCTCCCCCCACCTCCCAACCCTCCAACAGGCCCCAGTGTGTGCTGTTCCCCACCATGTGTCCATGTGTTCTCATCATTCAGTTCCCACTTGTAAGTGAGAATATGCAGTATCAGAACCAACACTTCCTTTAGACATGACTGGATCTATGAGACGGCCAAGCAAGAATTGTCACAGAAACATAAAAATAATTCCCTGGTTTTCTAAGAGTGACTTACACTTTTCAGAGCACTTCTGAACACGTTAGTCTCCTCCATGTGACAGTGCAGGGAAGGTATTTATGACCTCAGCCCTACACTGGGAAAAACTGGAGGCAAACTAGAAAGAAGTTAAGTGAGCCCTCCCCAGGCCCCCAGCTGGTCTTTGGTAGACCCAGGATGGGGTTCTGGCGTCTTTTTTCCTGATGCCACCCTGTTCCTCCTTGATGCCAGAATACAAATGTTCTCACAAATTTACTTCTCAGTACTACTGAGTCCAAAACACACCAAGTCTCAGCTGTCCAAATATTTTTCAGCCTTTGGCTTTTGGATGCATGTAATTTGGTTCAAACTTGTCCCAAACAAAATAAAAGTGGCATTAATAGAAGGACAGGCTTCTAGGACAGGAGCAAGAAGCTTGGAAACCCCTGATGTTGGAGGACTGTTTATCACCTGATAAAGTAATAGAGCACCCAGCATTCTAATCTTCCTGACATTCAAGGGTGCATCGGAAAAAGAAAAAAGAAAAGAAAGCCTTGGGCAAAAAAAGGAGAGAAGCCACTAGCACATTTTTTTTTTTTTTTTTTTTAGGAAAAGGGTAAAGTGCATATTTTCACCAGTAGGTGGCGATAAAGTAATAGGGCTAAAGAAGCAGAACGTTCTCAAGCAGAATGTTTAAGCCTGTCATAAATATTTTGAATGTGGGGACTATTTTGCCCAATCTGCTTCTGTAACTTATAAAGAAATTAAGGTTCACAAAGGGTATGTGACTAGCTCAAGGTCACACATCTGGTTAATGAATGAACTAGATTAAACTCAGGGTCTCACCATCAAACCAGAATGTGCAAGGACGGAATGCCTTTCAATACTGCCTGCCATCCTTATCACATAAAGAAAAATATCACCTTTTTTCAGTGTGTTAGCAATTCCAGCTGGCAGAGAAGCTGAGAGCCTTTAAGAAATAAAACAGTTGATCATGATCTCAACCTTCTGAGCTAAGATGAAGAAGGAAGAAACAGAGGGAGGGAGGGAGCGGAGGGGAGACATGGAAAAGAGAGGGGAGGAGGGAGAGAGGCAGAAAGAAAGGGAGGCAGCCATTTTTGTGTTATAAGGCTTCCTGATACATCTGTGCTGCCCCTGAGCCCCTCTCAGCCATGATTTTCCCCAAAAGATCAGAGATTATTGGGTAAGACTCTCCCCCTCCCCTCTAATCCTTCTACTTTATCAGCACCAATTTGTGGTGAAGGCCATTAAACCTCTAACTGCATACAGATCCAGGTGCTACTTTCCTTTATTCTGCTTGAGTCACACAGTGAGAAGCAGAATCTCAGTAAAAGTGGATTGCCTGTTCCTGGAAGGGGCCATATTTATTCTGTGTAGTGCAAGGAAGAGAATTCAAACAGGTGGGACAAATGTACCTAGAACTATATTAAGCACATAGTGAGTGCTTACTAAGTGTGGATGTATGGATAGATGGGAAAGGATTTAGGGCAAAAGATTCAGTCTCAATAGTGCAAGAAGGAAGCTACTACCTTGGTTGAATATGTAAGGACCCTCTGTCTCTGGAGGTATTCAAGCACTGGCTAGCCACTCACAGGCAGGGATGTTGTAAAAACAGGCTGGGAGGTGGTTGGGAATGGATGAACTTTTAGCTCCTTTTGAATCCCAGGATTCCTATTATTCCAAGATTCTTGGTGCATAATTAAAGAGAAACTGGTAAAGGCGTTTATGCCTTTGACTTTAAGAGCTTCGGATTTAAAAAAATCATACAGATTTCAGGTTGCTTCAGCCAAAATTCTGGCTCTCTGTTCCTTTATTGAACTTTTAGACACAATTGGGAAACCTTATCATCCCGGCAATTCACTCAAGAGTTTCTGGTTTGGTTTAAGTAACAAGTTTGTTTCTTTTCAATTTTGAAAATCAGGAGACATGGACTTACTGAAACCTGGATCGGTCTTTTTAGATGAAGGTAATAATACAGCCCAACCTCTTCGCCATGCCTGGATTAAGATGCACAGGATAACAGAACTGAGAGTCTAATAATCCAGCTGGTGGCAGAGTTGCCGGAGCTGGGCTAGCGTAGGATTTCTAATGGCTCCCGCCTCTGACTTAAGGGTCATGCAAAGGGCACACTGAAACTACCTCCCTAGGGAGGCCGGTGTAAGGAGCAACACTGGATGACAACAGGGAGAGAGGAAACGTGAAGACAAAAAGCCAGAAGAGAGCTAGCTTCCCACCCTCAGAATGGCTTTTGGACCCTCGCTCCATCTGGCAGCACACTTTAACTTCCTCCATCTCCACTTCCTTTTTGGCAAAATGGCGCTCAGCTTTTCCCTTCACAAGAATGGGCGTTGTTCGCTGTCTGCTGCATTCAGTGTTTGAAACTCCAACAAACAAGACCTTCCAGCTCTTCGTGGGAGGGAAGGTTTTACTGGTAGGGAAAGGAGGTGAAGGAGAGGACTCCCCCTCTGGACTCGTATTTCTCCCCTTCCAACGCAGAGCCTTGGGGCGTTTCCGGGACAAGCTCCTGGCTGAGAAATGCTGTTAGACACCCAAAGTGAATGTTTAAAATGATGTGAGGAAGTGGGATGAGCTAGCTGACCTTTAATGGAAGGATGAAATCATGTGCTTTGCAAACTGGAAAAAATAACAAGCCAGGAGAAAACTCACCACAGCCAAGCACGAGCAAAGACCCCAGCACCTTCCTCCACTCCCGGAGAATGCCGGAACTTCCGGGCGCCCTAAAAATGGGGAGACTCACTTCCGGCACTGCAAGTGCGCTCTGCCTCAGAAGACCATTGGTCTTACCAAGTCTAAAGGGATTCGCTTTTATTGTGTTTATTTCTTTAAATGGTATATTTATGAACTTGGCTCCCATGTAAATGGCTCTAAAGACACTCCCTTCCCCAAGGCTGAAACACAACTCACACAGCTTCTGAGAGCTCGAAACGTTTTTGTGCCTCTGCTTCTAGTCTCAAACAGCTGGAAGGGAGGAGTTGCATTTTAAGCCCTCTTATTTGAGATACTTTTAAAAAAGCGATCTTCCTCCAGTCCATATCCAGTCATTTGCTTGTCCTTGTGCCTTGCTCATCTTCCTTCATTGTCTTAATCACCAAATGTTGACTGAGGACCTACAGGACCTTGGCACAGTTAAGGGTTTATTCGAGCAAGACACATCCTGTTTCCTCAAGGATTTTCAGAATTTTACAGAGGCATAATTGAGGATGGCAAAGTGCTTAACGCTTTCAGATAAGAAAACTAAGGCTCAGAATAAAGAATAAATTAATGGGACCCGAACTCAGTCTCTTGATTTCAAGTCCCCTAGCAGAGTACTATGTTTTTAATAGGGTGTAAGTAAATAGTAATTTATTATTTTTCTCAGGATGGGGGTAATGTAAACAAGAGCACAGTTAGCTTTAAGCCAAGCCCCCAAGCTGGGTGTAAATATCCTTTATGTCTCCTTCCCTGGGGTAAGGCCAGCTGCTTCCTGTGCTTGTAAGTCACCAAAAGTTTTACTGCTGTTTCCAGGATTTGTTCCAAAAGAAGAATTGAGCACACAGTCTTTGGAGCCAGTATCCCTGGGAGATCCAAGTAAGTTAATTGACAACTAGAAACCCACGGTGTCTTTGACATCTGAACTCCTCTCTCCTCTCTTCCCACTCACTCCCACTCAAACCTGCCTCTCTCTTACCATGGATCTTTCTATTTCCTCTCTTCTGACACCTCGTTCTAAGGGGAAAGGGAAGCTTTTGAAGGATATAAACTGTCTATATCCACGAGGGGGAGAGGATCAAACATTTTTAACATCACTATGGCAACAGGGTGAAGAATGGGATGGAATGGAAAGACAAGGAGGGATGAAAGGAGGAGATGGGCAGATCGGTAGGGGCAAGGGTCTAGTGCAAATGATGGTGGCCAGAGCTCGGAGTTTGAAGTGGAAATGAAGATAAATGGGCAGATTCAAGAGATGCAGAGAAGGAAAGATCTATAGGATTGAAGGTGGAGACAGAGAAAGGGAGGAGTTGAAGGTAAGCTGAGCAACTAGGTAAATGATACTACAGTGAGGAACACTGGGCATGGAGCAGGTTTATGTCTGTCATCTTCTTCAAGACATCTGATCTGGTAGAGGGAAGACTATTCAGATCTGACATTCAGAAGGAACAGCCCAATCAGAAACTTAGAGTTGTAAGACGATGAGCTATGGTTCAAAGCCAAGGCTGTGAGAACAGATAATGTGACTTAGGGAAAGAGAGTCAAAAGAAATAGAAGACTTAAACCTGAAGAACCACACCAGGTGGAGGAGAAACCACCTGAGGATATCAGAAAGGAGGTATCAGAGAAAAAAACAAGGAAAATGGGAAAGGTGTAGTAGCAGCCTGCAAGGAAAGAAAGCACCTGCAAATTCCTCTAGGAAGTTACTGCTGGTCAGCCACCAATGGACAGTGAGGCTCAACCTTGCTGCTTATGAGAATCACCTGAGGACACTTTTAAAATTAAAGATGCCTACCTTGCTGCCTCATACCTACTGTATCAGGTTCTCCCTAGACCTTGCTACCCAAAGTGTGGTCTGGAGACCAGCAGCATCAGCATCACCAGGGAGCTTGTTAGAAACACAGAATCTCAGGCTCCACCCCGACCTGGTGGTTCTACAGGTGATACCCACAAGTGATTGATTCCTTTGCACATTTACCCTTGAGAAGCACTGTCCAGAGTGAATCCCAGGAGTCTTTATTTGTTGAAGCTGCACAAGCAACCGTGTTATGTATATTACTCTTGATATGTATCCAGGGTTAAGAAACACTGGCCTGATGTATTGAACAACACAAAGCATTAATCTATAAAATTGTACCATGTTGAAGGAAACTAGAGCAATTAAATAAATTGATAGATCGATTCCCATAGATGCCATATCTTACTTTCTCTTGTCTCTCAACCTCTGACGTCTTCTGTATCCATAATGAATTGCTCAGGCTGAATGCTGCATAACCCAATTCTACCTGTTGTTGGCATCTTCAGATCAGAATGTTTTCATCTCCATATGAGAAAGCCACAGGTCTCAGTTAAAACATGCCTTGGAACATGCCCTGAGCTGCAACCATTGTCATTTAAAAGATGATCAAGGGTATCCTGGTATCAGCCATCAGGCTAGTGAGTAAAGAGAATTAAGCAAATAGAGAAACAGCTCACCTTTTTAAGACCTAACTATGTTAATCCTGAACACAGTTCAAGATGTAAAAAACAAGGAGGAAAAATGCCTGTCAGGAACCAAAATAGATGCTACAATATCCATGTATTTTATTCGTGTTAAAAGAAAATCCCCTTTGGCCCTTACTCTAACAATTGTTCCTCAAAAAGACTTTACTCCAAAAGGCGTGTTGAACTAATCTGCTGACATCTGGAAGGGAAACCCCGCCTCAGGAGTACTTCTCAAACTTTACTGGCACAGGAATCACCTGGGGATCTTGTTAAAATGCAGATCTGATTCTATAGGTTTGGGTGCAGCCTGAGAGCAAACCGTAGGTGCCAGTGGGCGGCAAGCCCTAAAGAACTCCACTGCCACCTGCTGGCAACAATTCACACTGCAAGCCCAGTCAGGAAAAAAATAAGCTGGCCTTGCTTGGGGATCAACATGACAAGCGGTACAGCAGTTCTGCTTCTCCTCTGCTTTACCCCAGGTTTTAGTGGCATCTGTAAACTCTGCTTCTGGATTTTATTTGCCTCTTTCAGTCGTTGTCTCTAGATCATGCTTGGGTATAGGCAGTTTGGGGGAAGCAAAGGACAAAAGAAGTCAGTTGAAAGGGATGAATTGGTAGGCACTGAACGCCCAGGCAGATAGGAAGTAAAGCTTTTCTTTTGAGATGTGCTACTGAGCCAAGGTACATACTGATTCTAGATGGGGCGAAGTCAGCCAGTCCCAGACAGGTCCCTCAAGTCTCCTACTTCCCTGGTTTTGATTGCCAATGCAATACAGCACGATAATAAAACACATTGTCAGGTATCACTTTTCTCCTCATCACAATTCTGCAGTAATAAATATTTCTCATCAATTCTTCTGCCCAAAACTTTATCAACTCATGTTCATTTATTGCTTTCATTTTTAAACAGATTTTTTTTTTAACCAACAGCAGCCCTCTCCACCTACAGAGCTTCTCTTCCTGAAGAATGGAGCGACTCCAGCCCGTGACAACAATGCACCTTAGAGGACGTGGTGGTCGTGTGCAGATTAGAGAGGTGCAGGCCTGTCTGGCCGCTGCCCCCCACCCACAATGGGCAGTGCTGGCCCCAGTGTCCTCTTGGATACACCAGCCTAGAAATTTTCAACTTTACTGCCTTTTTTTTTTTCCTCTATGGAACTTTATTTTGAAACATTTTTGTCTTCTAAATTGCAACTGTTAAATAATTTATTTTTCACTTTGTACTAATCAAAGGGATCTAAAGCTCCCAATAAGAACCTCTGATGAGTATTGAATAGTCAGTTTTATCATACTGAGATGATATTCCTGTCTACAGCAAAGAAAACACTAATTTCTATTCACCAGTGTGGCTTTGCCCTAGTTTCTTTTGGTGTTTGAGAGGGTGAAAAGAGCTTACAGCCTGTCCATCCCTTTACCTCTCTTATAACCTTCATATATCCGCAGAGATCCAGAGATCCTAAGTCAGAATAACTATCCTAGTCTTCATCACAACTAAAAGAAAAAAAGGAAAAAAATCTAAGATAGCTATGAACAAGGGCTGACATCCTATATGCATATGTGGACAGTTTCTTTGCTTGCCTCACCCAGGGAAATGAAGGAGAAGATTGATATCAATTTCTTATTCTACAATTCCTACCCTTCCTTCAGTGCTGGCCTTGCAGATCTTTCACATCTAATAAAAATCCAACACTTATTTCTAAAGAATTAGGATGAAAGTAAAAAGCCACAAGCTCTTGAGAGTCTTAGTGAATTCTCACAACCGAAAGTCTGCGTTTACAAAATCTGAGTTTAGGGAACCTTTGACAGCCTTCCCAAGCTTGGCTGGGACGTCGCTGCTTCCACCCATAATTGTGGTGGATACATAGAGTTTTAAACAGTTATGGAAATAAGGACTAGCCCAAGTGTCCAGGTCCTTGGTGATCAGGGAAACCCCTCTGGGGCATAAATAAATAAATATACCCTGTATCTTACTATCTCATTTTCACTTTCTTTTCATTTGTCAGGGGGGCTCTAATGGAGACAGAGGAACAAGTGATACCCAGGTAAATGCAATGAGAGAGCACCAGAACAACAGAGTCTTTTTCCATCCGCAGACTGCAAAGTTGACCTGTCGTTTTTAATTGATGGGAGTGCCAGCATTGGCAAACGGCGATTCCGAATCCAGAAGCAGCTCCTGGCTGATGTTGCCCAAGCTCTTGACATTGGCCCTGCCGGTCCACTGATGGGTGTTGTCCAGTACGGGTAAGTGCAGTTAATGTTCTGAATCTGGAAAGGAAGTCATGCCGTGTGCTTAATTTTATGCCACAAATATTACCAGCGCATCCTTGAGCACAGATTTGTTCTCTTCCCTAATGCAAATGTAAATGAAAAAAACGGAAGCAACCCAGATGCCATTTAAGAAATCTGAGACTTCCTGAAGGAAAGGACAGATTAAAAAACACTTTTAAGTAGATGGCATTTGCACTCAAGAGTATTTATTTGTCTGGAAAATAGGAGAGATGGGCACGAGTGCTAACTTAGCCTTGGGCCTTGGGCCAGGCCTTCACCTCTCTGATCATCAGTTTCCTCATCTGTAGATCAAGAAGGTTGGACCTCCTTTCAACCCTGACAGCATTTGTTTGAGGGACTGCAACCCTGTGCTACAACCTATCCACCTATAGGTTAGACGCCTAGAGAACATGGTGCTCTAGGTCGTATCTTCTCTTTTCTCCTTATAACCTCAGGCCCCTGCACTGGTACTGGAAAAACTCACAAGTTAATGAGGAAGAAGGGGTGGGAAGAGAGAGGGCCCTCATCAGTCAGCGGGGCACCTAGGTGACTTTTCCCAACCTGTTCTATTATCTGACTTAGAGTAGAAATTGAAGGCTCATGCTGATATCTAGCCTCAATCTTTTCTCTTATTTGGCAATAATGTATCACTCTTATTTCAGATATGAATAGGTGTCTCACTGAAACATATACAGAAATTGATAATAAACAATCAAAAAATAAGCACGCATAATCTTACATTTATACGTACATCATTTTTTTTTTTTTTTTTGAGATGAAGTCTCACTCTGTTGCCCAGGCTGGAGTGCAATGGCACGATCTTGGCTCACTGCAACCTCTGCCTCTCGGGTTCAAGCAATTCTTCTGCTTCAGCCTCCCGAGTAGTTGAGATTACAGGCACGTGCCACCACACCTGGCTAATTTTTTATTTTTAGTAGAGACGGGGTTTCACCATGTTGGCCAGGCTGGTCTCGAACACCTGACCTCAGGTGATCTGCCCGCCTTGGCCTCCCAAAGTGCTGGGATTACAGGCGTGAGCCACCGCGCCCAGCCCTATACATACATCTTAAATAGGTGGTCTTTCTATCAAGAATCATTGAAGGCAGGATGGTTATCACACCTTCTACAAAGGACCATTGCGGGTGGAGGGGGCGATGGAAATGGAAACCATCATAAACTTTGGTGCCTATTGCTCAGAAGCTGTGGTCACAGCTCACTCACCCTCCTGAAAAGAAAAACAATTCATACCTGGCAGCACCCGCGGGTCTCCAGCGCCGTCACAGCTTTCCCAAAGCATTTTAACCAGTGTTGTTCTATCAGAGACACTAGAATAGTTATTTTTGAGTTGTCACAAGAAATAAAAATGCTTTATTTTCACAAAAACCTACAACATTTGTATTTTTAGAATTTAATTCCAATAACACATTTAGCACTACCTTCTATTCCTGTCAGGGAAAATTAATAGATGAGTTAACTGGCACGTATATGTAGTCAGATTCAATTACATAAAAATAACCAGTTGCTGCAGATGTCACCTCTCAATGTCAGGTGATCTATCCTGAAGTTTTTGAGTTGAAATAAGAAAAGTGGGATTTGGGGAAGTATTCCTGATTTCAAAATGCCAACCCATTTTCGTTCCTGTATTACTTTTTACAGACAGCCAATGGGATGGCAGGTTTTGCTAGGGAGGAAATGTGTCTTACTGCTAAATGTCCGTAGTCAATTGTACTGGGGGACTCAAAGCTTGGTGTGTTATCTTGCAGTAAAAATAGGTGCTTTAAAAGCTTGTATATACCAGGGTTTATAGTATAATATAAAAATAAGGTGATAAATATGTCAGGGAGAAGAAAAATGGCATGAGAATAGTGTTGCTGATGAGAACGTGGATTAGAGAACAGTGTAGCAGGGAAGGAGGAAAAATACACCTTTCCCCGTGCTTTTCAGTTTCACTTTCAAAAATATTCCTTGCTGTCTGCCTTTTTTCCCAGGGTTCTTATTAATTTGGAGCACTTAGGGAAATGTGTGTGTTTTCCACTGTTTTATGCTCACATAAACTAATCCATCATCTTCCCCCTCCCCCAGCAACAGGGTGGAGTGGAAAGCACAATGAAGTGCTGACAGGTGATCTGAATTCGGGCCTTAGCTCCTCTGCGTGATCTTAAGCCAGTCACTTAACCTCTCCTTGTGAGTGCTGCCATCTGTGTAGCATGAGGGTCAGTCCAGATGATTTATTAGGGCTCTGCCAGCCCTGGCATCCTGTAATTCAGTGACCGGCTCTGTATTCAGAAGACCCTCAGTAAATGAATGTGGGCCTATAGCTGCCTCTCCCTTGCTTCCAGCCTTGGGGTCGCAAGGAGGTAGGGTGATCGTTGATGGATTGAGGCATTGCACAGAGGTGATACATCCATCCGTGGAACGTGGGAAACAAAACAAACGAGAGGGTGGCCTGAGAAGGGTGTGATGAGGCTGAGTGGGAGACACGTATCCAGCAGAAACTGCTGTTGTTTCACTTGCCCAGCTTCCTCTCCTGAGGGGTCCTTTTCAATCCCCGCCATAAGCGTGAGTGCATACAGAGGGAGGGAGTAGGGCATCTTGGTGATTTGGGTTCTCACCAGATTCTAACACTCTCTTTGCTACCCCTTAAAATCATCCCTGCACTCGTGGAATCACAGCCTGAGGCCTTAGAGAGCACCTGATTCCACCTCTGTGTGTTGTAGTGAGGAAATGAGGCCCTACGAAGAAATGACCCACCCATCAAGAACTAGCACTGGAAAAAGAGACTCAGGTTGAGAAGGACCTGCTAAGGGAGGAGGGCTCTGGAGCTCCGAACAGCTCCTTCCCTCCCTTCTGCCCTCCATTACCGCTGCCCCTGGTCCACACAGCTTCCTGGAGGATTCTTTCCCTTAGTTTAACTTAGGAGAGCCGAGTCAGAATTGAGACTTTTACATTCAGAACTTGAAAGACAAATTTAGAAGTCTTTTAACTTCTAATATTAACACTAATATTAACCGGAAAAAAAGTTGAATAAAAATATAAGACATATAAAAATGGTCTGATTTACAAAATGCAACACATCTTGACTCCTCAATCTCCTACTCAAAGACATTTAGGGTACAAGGAAAAGAAAACCACTCCAGGTAGCCCAGGTGAAGGGAGATGTGTGGAAAGGAGAGTGTTCACAGGACTGAGCAGTCATTGGCCATCCCCTTCCTCTCCTCTGCCGGCATCTCTACGCCTCTCTGCCTGGCCATTCTGATCTCTCAGCAGACCAGCATCCTCTGCCAGCCTCTTGGTTTCTGCTCCTCCATATCTTCACTTTGCACTGGCTGAGTTCCTGCGTCTGGTCCGGGCCCAACAGAAGTCTCAACCACCATGGAACTGGGCAAGCACCCTCTCCCATCCCGCACCTGCAGGGCCCATAACCTACAATCATGTTCATCTGCAGCCACCACAGCGTGCCTACCACACTCATCACACACCGCCAGGAATAGAGGCAGCTTTTGAGACGGAGTCAGAGATGTTAAGTGACTTTCCCAAGACCACACAGCCAAATGCATGGCTGGAGCAGAGGACAAATATTAGCCTTGGCTTAATCCCTAAAATGTCAAACAAAATTGTCTTCAAAGCAGAGATTTCGCTCATCTGCCAGGAAAGAGTCTGATAATCGATACTTGTCACCTCCTGAAGACTGAGACTGTGTGTGTGAACAAAAGGCCAAGGTCAAGCCCTTGTCTTGCACATGAATTCTAAGTTAAAATTATACACCCAAAAGGCTTATCATTGCACCTAACGTCACAGGAACACTGAAAGAGTAAATGAAAGAACAGCGAGGACAAGCTATTAGGTGAACTCTAGTAATGCAGCCAAACACCTTGCATTTGAGCTGCAGCCCAGGCCCACAGGGGCTAAAAGTCCTCCAGACTTCCCATACACTTCCATTTTAGGCCTCCATCTCAGTATACATGGAACATAATTGCGCACATTCTTCGTAATCAACCTTAGGATATCAAAATTGGAAACAGTTATGGGATAAAGGGAACTTTTTTCTTTTTTCTCATTTGAAAATCAAATAGACCTTTCCTTGCTGGCAGGTCTGTAATAGCTGTCCTGTGGTTTAGTGAGTGGCTATGAATTGGCCACATCTCCTTAATCTTCCCACTTCTCAGCCCACCCATCCTCCGCACCTGGACTGAAGACTCGCAGTCATGCATTCAGCTGGGCAGAGCAGCTTCCATAGGTCCTCTGAGCCACCAAGTGCAGGACAGTCAGAGTTGAGGGGAAGAAGCAAATGCCGTGTCCGGTATGTCAGGCAAAATAGTGACCCCAAAATTTTCACTGTCCAAATCCCTGAAACCCGGGAGTGTTTTACCTTTCAAAGCAGAAGGGACTCTGCTGCTGTGATTAAAGTTAACAACTCTGAGGTGGGGCATTCTCCTAGATTCTGCGGGTGTTGCAGTGTGGCCACACAAGTCCTTAGGCGTGGAGATCTTTTCCAGCTACTGTCAGTCAAAGGGAGGTGGGCCGGTGGAAGAATCGTCAGAGAGGTGTGACATTGCTGGCTTCAAAGATGGAGGAAGGGGCAATGAGCAAGAAGTGCGGGCGTCCTCTAGAAGCTGGGAAACACCAGAAAACGGATTCTCTCCGGAGCCTCTAGAGAGGGGCACAGCTCTGTCCCCACCTTGGTTTCAGCCCGTGGAGAGCCACATCAGACTTGAGACCTCTGAAACTCTCAACTAAGTGTGTAGTGTTTAAGCCAAGTTTATGATCATTTGTTACAATAGGAAGCTAATACAACTGGCGACGAGGACCACTCTGTCTCGTTCTCTGAGTCTGCAGCCAAGAAAAAGGGAGCGGGAGGGGCTGGGGCCTGAAATGCAGCTGGGATGGGGCTGGCAGAAGTGAGTCACAGCACCCGCCCTCAGACTTCAGAGCAGGAAGGGGCTGCCTGGCAGGCAGGTGAGGCCTACAAGCCACCCCCCTCAGGAACACAGAGTCTCAGGGCCAAGTGAGCTGTGAATGCAATTTGCCCAAGAATCATAAGATTCGGAGGTTTTTCTCCTTCCTCCTATGCTTTTTCTGTTCCCGGTCATGCAGGGCTCCTGGAAGTACAGACAAAACGACTGTGCTTGACTTCCACCCCTTTCCTTTCAGCTCTCTTCACACATCCACTGGGTTTCTCTAGGGTCCCTGAGATCAGTCTCCCTCCAGTGAAGCAGATGGCCACCCCAGTGCCCAGTAGAACCACCTGGGGAGCTCCCAGAGCTCCAGATGCCCAGACCAAACTTCACATCAGTTAAATCAGCATTTCTGAGTGTGGAGCCCAGGGATCATTATTTTTTAGAGTTCCCCACGTGATTCTGTGGTGTAACCAGAGTGAAGTCCAGAATAGTCCCACAGGTCTGTGCTGTCCTCCAGTGAAGTCCAGATCCCCAGAGCCCGTTGATCCCCCCAGGTAACCAGTCCGGAGGGCTGCGGGAGCTTCACCCTCCTCCCTTTCTCTGCCTTTCATTTCCCTTCTCTAGACTTCTTGTTTATTTTCCTCCCTTCCTCTTATCACTGGAAGCCCTGTTGCTGATTTTATTATTACCGTTGTTAAAGCATCCTCTAAGACATTGCTACTCGAAGTGTGATCCACAGTATCATCTGGGAGGCTCTTAGACATGCAGAATCTCAGACCTCACTCGGGTCCTACAGAGTCAGACTCTACATTTTAACAAGATCCCCAGGTGATCAGATGCACATCTGTGCTTGAGAAGCTCTGTTGCCAAGTTGCTCCACTTCCCCAGCACTCACTGAGCCCTGTGAGGTGGTTGCAGATTAGCAGCTGGAGAGGCAGTTTGTTCAGGAGTGGTTTCCAGATCAGCAGATTGCACGTGATTCACATTTCCTCCAGCAGGAAGAGGTGCATGCAGCTCAATTTCCTCCCCCTTTTTGGTAGATGAGTGGAATTCTCAATAGTTTTGAAAAAAAAAAACCACTCACTTAAAATTGAATTTTTTTTTTTTATTACAGAGTCTCACTCTGTAGCCAGGCTAGAGTGCAGTGGCGCGAGCTCGGCTCACTGCAACCTCCGACTCCTGGGTTCAAGCAATTCTTCTGCCTCAGCCTCCCAAGTAGCTGGGACTACAGGTGTGCGCCACCACACCCAGCTACTTTTTGTATTTTTAGTAGAGACAGGGTTTCACTGTGTTGGCCAGGATGGTATTTGATCTCTTGAGCTCTTGATCTGCCCACCTTGGCCTCTGAAAGTGCTGGGATTATAGGCATGAGCCACCCCACCTGGCCAAAAAAATGAAATTTGATAAGACCCTGCTCCCCGTTCTCTGATGCTGGGAAATGTGGAAAAGACCAGTTCCCATTCATCAAGGGTTAGTTGTGCAAAGTCCCTCAGCAGATTGAGCCAGGCTACTGCACCCTAGGCTGGTCACAGCTGCTCTAGCAGAGCTCGTTGCTGTCTGAGGGGATGGTGGCAGAATGATTTTGCATCTGAGCCAGGTAATACCCTCAAGGGACAAGTCTGCCACCCACCCTGCAGCTACTGGCATGTGACCTGAAGCATCCTCCTGATCTCACAGGCATGGTTCATCTCACCAACTCCGTAAAGCATCATGTGTTAGTAAAACAATTAAAAGGCTAAATAGTTATGTTATTTGATTGTAACCTTAAGTTGAGGCCTTGTTTGAGAAAACAGTTTGGAAAAGTTCTTGTTGGAGGGAATTATGATTAGTTAATATTTCTCTACTGCAATAAAAATCCATTTGAGAGGTTCATTCCATGTGACTCAGAATGACATGGGTAAACCAGTAGACCCTGGGGCTTAAACAGAATGGGTGCTTTACAATTGAAAGGGCCTCAGAATGCCTCTAAAATCCAGAGCTTCCCAAACTTTCCTGAGGATAATAATTACCTGGATCTCTCAGCCCATGGATTTTCTTTCAAGGAGAGGCCTGGTAACCTATATAGTTAAATGAGTGCCTTAGGTGAGTTTTATCATCAGGTAGGTCTGGTCTGGTGATCCATCCAATTTCCCTGTCCCCAGCCCTCAAGTATTCCTATAAATCAAACACCTGTGCCTATTGCTGACAGATGTTTGTCTTGCTTCTTAAACCCTTGCAGGGTCGCCATTTACTATTACACAATTCTCTCTTTCTAGGAATAGCTAACTTCTGACTCCCTATCATTCTCCTTCATTAGTCCTCACTCTTCCTCCAAACACAGAACAATGTAAAGTTTCTCCTTGAGTTATCAACCTCTATGTTTTCTTCTCAGATTTTCAGAGGAAATCTTTGATATTCCCTAGAAAAAAAAAATGTGTGTTTGCATTGAATAAGAACCTGTAATAAAATTACAAATTAAAAGATTGCTGGCATAAAAAATTAGTGGCATACCTCTTTAAACTTTTAAAATAGTCTCCAAGTCTGAAGAGTAACCAGGCTAGAGTTAATCAGGTCATCAGCCTATATATCTGGGAAAAGGACACATTTGTTCTGGCCCTGAGACCTGCCACAGACTTCAGATTAATGATTTATGATTCATTATTTTGATTGAATTAGAGTGCAATTTAACAGATATTTATTAAGTGTTTGCCAAGTACTGAGCCCTCAGTCATTTGTGGGGGATCTAATGAAAAATTCATCTAAGTGGTTTGATTACATTTGCCTTTAATTCCCTTGGTGGATGGGCTCCATGCCTTTGCCCCTAATTATAATTTTAGCAATCAGAAAGGGTTTCAGAGGTCCTCTGATCCAACCTTTCAATCCATTTAAATAAATAAATGTGACAGAGATTCTGTTCTTTAGAACCTCGCAATCCACCATGGGAGGCAATTTTTTTTTTAAAATACCATTTAAAAAATTAGAAGCAGGTATTCATTCATTAAATGAATAGGTCATCCATGTGCCTCCGAAGATGGAGTCACCATCTGTGAAATAATAGAAGCAAAGGTGGTCAGTGTGGAGCCCAGAGGTAGGTGTTCACCTCCACTGGGATGACCTGAGAGAAGAGAGGACATTTAAGCTTCCTTTCTTCCATTTGTTTCTTCCACAGTTACCTATTTATTACCTCCTGGCTGCTAGGCACTAGGGATTGGAAGCCAGGAGAAAGTACCTGTTCTCGAGTAGGTTACAGTCAATCCTCATGATTTCTGGATTCTGTATTTGCAAATATACCTACTCCTTAAAATTTAAATTTATTTGTAACCTCAAATTTGTAACTCCAGGAACTTTTGCAGTCATTTTTTGGACAAGTATAGAGATGGAAAAAAATGGAGTCACCTGATGTACATCTTCCAGCTAAGGTCAAACAAGGCAACACTTTTGTCTTCTTGTTTCAGTTCTCTTCAGGTGTCCCTTTTGCAATCTTTTGAGTTCCACATTTTTTTTTTTTTGCATTTTTGTGTTTGTCTTTGGTGATTTTGCTATTTAAAATGGCCTCCAAATGTAGTGCTGAAATGCTAGTTTTCTTAAGTGCAAGAAGGCTGGGTTGTGGCTTGCGGAAAACACAGGTGTGCTCAATTAGCTTAGTTCCAACGTGAGTGACAATGCTATTGGCTGTGAGCTCAATGTTAATGAATCCATAATTTAGTACATTCAGAACAAGAAGAGGAAATTGGCTAGTCTGTATGTGAGTCCACTCCAGAAAGTACTGAAATAACATCTAAAGAATGTGATGAAGCTATGGAAAAGAGACTAAACTTATGGATTAATGAGATGATGACTAATTAAAAAAAAAAGCATAGTGGACAGCATTGTTGTAAGGCTAACAGTAAAAGAAATTTATGGTCGTGTTATCCAAATTCAGGAAAATAGGATATCCTTCTCGGTTAATATCTTATTATAAAGATATACTGCATATAATTAATTATTTATAAGAAGCATATTTTAAATTTGATGTCTTCAAAGAAAAGCATATGTAAAACAAAGTTACATATTGTTCTGTTGATGCAAATGTTGTGACCAGAGGCTCACAGGAACCAAACCTTGTATTTCTATTGGAAGCTATGGCTCAGTACTTGCTAATTCAGTGCTCACAGCAACTACAACTTTACAGAACATGGCTGCCAAGAATAACAAGACTCAGCTGTGCATGTGGCATAGGAAAGAGACAGGGAATAGACAATTACTCTACCACGTGATCAACATCAAGACAGGACCTTAATGATCAATATTAAGAATATCATGAAAATGACTAAATGAATAATAGGTTTCACATTAAATACGTTTTTTCTGTACAGACTTTTTATTTTTATTTTATTTTATATTTTAGTTTTAGGTTTTTTTTGTTTGTTTTTGATAAGAGACAAGGTCTCGCTATGTTGCCCAGGTGGGTCTCGCACTCCTAGGCTTAAGGGATCCTCCTATCTTGGCCTCTCAAAGTGCTAGGATTACAGGCATGAGCTACCATGCCTGGCCTGTAAAAACGTTTGAAAGGAACCTTTACATTTTTGCTCTTTAAGTTATTTGCTGATAAGAAACATTTAATTTTGGCTATGATTTCTTGACAATCATCAGAAACACAGGAAATTGTGCAAAGTGAGAAAATCTAGCACACAAATCATTTTTTTGTATTTTTTTTACAAATCATTTTCAAATATAATTCAGTTTTTATAAATTAAAAATTTTACAATTAATGTTACATTACAATTAATGTAAAAATTTACAAATAACATTATGTTTGATGGACAATTACATATTTATTATTGTCAGTGTCAGTTTTGCAATTTTCATTTTGTAGCCAATACTTTTTTATTTCAATTCATTTTTTTTTTTTTTAGGCTCTGAAAATGTTCATAATCCTTGGTCGCTAGGGGAGGATCCAGATTTAAGGATGCTGAAGCTTATATAGTTGGTGGGCCCTCTTAAGATGAAGATCACAAAATGACAAATACTGTACAGAATTAGACCTCTTGGAAGAGGCATTACAACTTCTTAGTTAATCTGCTTCTGTGAAACACTTACAACCAATTGGATAAAATATCCACTGCAGAAGCTGCCCTGGGTAAAGGAAGACCAGGTAGGAAACTCTGGCAATATTCAGGAAAGAGATGAAAGCCCAAACTTGGGGATGGAAAGGATGGGAGAAATAAGAGAGATATTTAAAGGTAGGTCTGACAGGACGTGGTATTTGATGAGGAGCATGTCAGGAACGCACACTGCTGAATGACTGAGTGAGTCAGAGAGGAAGGCAGATGGGGAGATGGGTGGTTGGGTGTATCAGGCTTGGAAGAGAAACGACTTCAGGTTTGGAAATATCTAACCTGAGGTGCCTTCCAGAGGAAGCTGTATGGAAGCCATTTTATGTATATGTGAGGTTCAAGAAAGGGGACCGACCAGTGCATAGACAGGTTTGGCACATGAATGGTCTCTGAGCCCTGGGAGTTGATGAAATCTCCCAGGGACTTGCATAAGCTGAGAAGTGATGCATGGTGGGGCTAGCACCCTAGGGAACACCAAAGTTTAGAGGTTTAGAGGTGCACAGAAATAGAACAAAGAAATGTTAATGCTGTTAATTGAGTACCTGTAGGCGCCATATATTATGCAAGATGTGGGTTAGAGAAAGCTGAGTCAGGCAGAGAGATTGTCAGCTGGGGCTGGGGGTGAGGGAGACAGGTGGCTGAGCTTGGAGGGTGGGCTTGATTGGGCCTTTCCAGATGAGGGAAGAAGTGAGCAAAAGCATAGAGCTAGAAAACTGGGAAAAGGGGAACAGTTCATTTTGATTAGAATATGGAATATCCTAAAAAAGAGAGGGAAAGAGAATAAGAAAGAGACCAGCCTTAACATGATAGTTGGAAATTCAATTATGGATGCTTTGAAGGCCAAAATATCAAGTGTAGCAATGAGAACTTCTGATGATTTCCCAGCAGGGGAATTTTGCAGGCAGAACTGAGACTGACCTTCAGGAAGTATCCTCTAGCAGACAGCCACACAACTGGCACTGCAGAGACAAACACAGGAATGGTTCGGGGCAGCCAGAAGCTAGGGAGCCAGGACTCGGGGTGTCACAGTAGACATACAGGGGAGGGAATGAGTGTATACAGAGGAATGGCCAGGACCTGAGGAACGGGGGCTGATGGGCTGGATAAGTAAAAGTGTATATAGCATTTACTGAAATTGCTTAGCCCGGCCGGGCATGGTGCCTCACGCCTGTAATACCAGCACTTTAGGAGGCCAGGGCAGACGGATCACAAGGGGTTTGAGACCAGCCTGGCCAACATGATAAAACCCTGTCTCTACTAAAACTACAAAAAACAATTAGCCGGGCATGGTGACGGGTGCCTATATTCCCAGCTACTCTGGAGGCTGAGGCAGGAGAATTGCCTAAACCCAGGAGGCAGAGGTTGCAGTGAGCCAAGATCGTCCCATTGCCCTCCAGGCTGGGTGACAGAGCAAGACTCAATCAATCAATCAATCAATCAATCAATTTTTTTTTTAAAAAGCCCATAAGCCCAAGAACCCAAGGGAAAGAATAGAGTGAAAGCCACAGGGTTCCTTCTCTGTGTGACTCCTCCTTGCTAAATTTGTGACTGTAGCCTCGGATCGAGACACTTCACACTGTAGGTTGATAGGAAGATCACGCCCAGCTCAGCACCCACATTTCCCCATTCTGCTGATTGCGGTGTTGTTGTTTGTTTCTGTTTAGTCCCAACCACAGAACTTGGTTTTCTTCTGGTGAAATTTCATCTATTTGGATTTGCCCCTGTGCCCCACTTTGGTTAAACTCGTTTGAAATTTTCTGTCTTCCCTGAAGGTGGCCACTCTGTTTTTCATCTCTTGTCTTTTAGATACCCCACCTTCTGGGTATAACATAGATCATTCTAAAATAGGAGTTTGGAGAATAGGGATGGAGGAAAGGAAAGAGGGAAGCAGACACTTTCTCTTCTCTCTCAGGTTCCAGTCACTGGTTTCCTGCTGACTGCACCACTTGTCCCAGTCCCCAAGGACTCACTAAGAATCCTCCCATGATCAGCCACCGTGAGCTTGCCACCTGAAACTGCCCACAACTGCTTCTTACTGGATCCACTTCTGGTGTTTGTCGAAAGGCTACTCTAAAAAGTTTCCTTGGCCAGGCATGATGGCTCACACCTATAATCTTGGCACTTTGGAAGGCCAAAACAGGAAAATAAGCTGCTTGAGTCCACAAGTTTAAGACTAGCCAGGGCAACATAGCAGTCTTTACCAAAAAATGAAAAAATTAGCTGGGTGTGGTGGTATGCACCTGTGGTTTCAGCTGCTTGGGAGGCTAAGGTGGGAGGATCGCTTGAGGCCAGGAAGTTGAGGCTGCAGTGATCTGCAGCCATCTCAAGATGCAGCCACTGCACTCCAGGCTGAGCAACAGAACAAAACCCTGTCTCTGGGGGGAAAAAAAATGCCTTATCCTTCTTGAAAACTTAGTAACCTCTACAGCCAGGCGTGGTGGCTCACACCATAACTCCAACACTTTGGGAGACCGAGGTGGATGGATCACCTGAGGTCAGGAGTTTGAGACCAGGCTGGCCAAACCCCATGGCAACACCCCATCTCTACTAAAAATACAAAAATTAGCTGGGCGAGGTGGCACAAAACTGTAGTCCCAGCTACTTGGGAGGCTGAGGCAGGAGACTTGCTTGAACCAGGAAGGCAGAGGTTGCAGTGAGCCAAGATTGAACCAGTGCACTCCAGCCTGGGAGACAGAGCCAGACTCTGTCTCAAAAAAGAAAACTTAGTATCCTCTAACCTGGATTGACTACATGCTGTGCAGGGCAGCTTATTTAAAAATGATGAAGAATTTCAAGATGGCAGCAGCAGAGCATTGTACCAAGCGTGGGCCTTTCTGACTGAGGCTCTTCTGGAGCATGGAGCCCTGTGACTGCACAGGTATCATGCCCACAAAGTCAGCACTGCCTGTGGCTGAGTGTCAGCACTTTGTGAGATGTGATCTCACACTTCATCTTGGGTGTGATGCACACACACCCACCCTCCGGCACGCCTCCACACCCTCCGCTCAGCCACTTCGTGGAGATTCATTTCTAGAGACGGATTCTCATTGTGTTTCTCCACTGAATCCACCTCCTCCCCAGTTAATCTTTTTCAGTCTTCAGTTAAAATAGATGTTGACCTTCTAGGTGGGTTTGAGTAGGATCACCCAGTTGCAGGATGAGAAAGAAAGAGAGGTCTCCTTGGCACCACTGTTCACATGCAATTCCAGTACTAAGGGTAACCCAGGGAGTGGCTGACAGCTGAGATTCTCTTCCTGGCGAGGAGGGCCTGGAGTAGGTTGAGAACACTGAGCATGCCACAGATGGGATCCTTACATTTGCAAAATCCCACTTGACAACAGTCCTGTTCATTAGCAATATGGGTGTTATAATGATGTTTTCATCTACGTGAGGAATCCAAAGCCCAGAGAAGTTGTCTCCTCTAGATCACACAGCTAGGAAATGGCACTGTCAACACACGCCTTCTGAGCCTTGAAATAGCCTGCTTTTCTCTACGCGCACCAGTCCACAACGGGACATTTTACAAACCGTAGCAGAAGGCTTCGAAGCAGCTTGTCTTCTATTTGTATATTAAAGAATCAACCGTGATCTCTGCCTTCCTCCAAAGGTAATAATTTTCCAGCTAATTTGTATTTCTTGTTCTGACTCTTCAGAGACAACCCTGCTACCCACTTTAACCTCAAGACACACATGAATTCTCAAGACCTGAAGACAGCCATAGAGAAAATTCCCCAGAGAGGAGGGCTTTCTAATGTAGGTATGTGATCCAGATTCAAATTATTCTATCTTGTGACCATTATTCTCTTTCTACGTGATTGCCTTCTAACATTGTATATATAAGGAGGAAAAAATAATACTAATTCATCAAGAAATAACTTCTGGTCAGGCGTGGTGATTCACGCCTATTATTCCAGCACTTTGGGAGGCTGAAGCTAGCAGATCACGTAAGGTCAGGAGTTCAAGATCAGCCTGGCCAACATGGTGAAACCCTGTCTCTACTAAAAATACAAAAATTAGCTGGATGTGGTGGCAGTTGCCTATAATCCCAGCTACTTGGGAGGCTGAAGTGGGAGAATCACTTGAAGAGGCAGAGGTTACAGTGAGCCAAGATGGCGCCACTGCACTCATCTCACTGAGATGAGTGAGACTCCATCTCAGAAAAAAGCAAAAAAAAAAAAAAAAAAACAAAAAAACAAGAAAAAGAAATGACTCCTGCAACATCTGTATCTTTTCCAAAGTATTATCTGGCCACAGAGGACAAGCATCTGTGAAGCACATTCACTGCACAGCTCCAGCATGCTTGGTTTGTGGGAAGGAGTAGCATTCTTCAGGGCAAGAAAGACTGCTGTCCTGACTGTTTTTTGGTGGGCCTACAAGTCATCAGCTGTTTCATTCAATTTTGTGTCCAGTTAAGGAAGGTCCTCAGTGCCCCTTGAGAATCTTGTTCTAATCAACTACTGCTGTAGTGATGATTGTGCAAAGAGAAACATGTTCTCTATTTCAAGCTGAGACTCCTGGGATATCTGAGCCTTTGGGGGTGCACCAGAAATCCAAGGTCTGGTCCACAGTGGGACATGTCCAGAAATTCTATTTTGTGTTTATCCAGAGGTGATTGGGCATTAGGAAACAATTTCACACTAACCAAGCTCAAAGACTGAAAGATCCCATGCCAGTGTATTCATTTGTCAATGAAGGACTGGCTTTGGGGGCGCTGGAGGGGAGACTGTCCACTTCTCAGGGAACTGTTCCTGTCATCAAAATCCAAAGAAATGGAGGTGTGAGCCAGCCACAGTTTCTTGGCTTAGAGCACATGCTGGGAATCGAACAGTCTTTAAGGGAGCATCCTCAGAGTTACAGTAAATCTGATGGATGGTTTCCCTTCCCACTTCAGTGTATGTCTCTGCAGTGACCAGAACATTAGTATCTAGCACATACAGAGCTTTTCACCTTTGAACAATGCTAAATAAACACTAGCCAAGTCACTCTCCATGCCCCCAAAGCAGTATTACCTTCATCACAAACATGATTTGTCCGGAGTTTGGGTTCTGAGAACAGAATCCATTCAGGTTATTCCAACTCAAAGGGATTTATTTCAGGGTATTAAGCAGTTTTGAGAATCACCAAAAAGAACTGAACAAGCAGACATTGGGCTGAGATTTAAGAGTTGTATCTGAAGGCTTCCTGCAAAGCAGGAAGGTCCTTCCAAAGCAGGACCTCCAATGGAGCTGCTCCTTCTTCCAAGATCAGGAAATCACTTTCTGAATTCTGCCATGGCAGCCTCTTCAGAAACCTGCTTTGTTCAGGAAGCCAGCATGATCAGGAAGCTTCCACTAGAACTTCCAGCTCCAGAACCATGCCCTCCTTGCCCCATTCACACCCACAACATGGATGTCCAAACCCTGTCACCCCACAACATTAAAACTAGCAACCAAGTCCAAGCACCTCTGGTGACAGTCTCCCAGAGAAGTCGGATACTAAAGATGTTTGTCAGCAAAAATATAAACAAACTACAGCCTCTGTCTCACTTTTATCTTCTAAATCTCATGCAAGTACATCAATTCATGGAACTAAAACAAAGCTAAAGCCTTAGCTGCAAGGGAGTCTGGAAAACGTAGTTTTCTGATTTCCAGCCTCTATTTTTCAAGACCCACTGGGAGGTGGATGGAATGTGTGTTGAGCACTTATACATCACGGCCTCCAGATTTAAGGCTAGGCAGAGTTGAGGGGATCTGCTCATGGCATCCTGTGCTCTGCCTACAGGTGCCTAATATTAGGCCAGAGGGGACTTCTGGGTGCTTTGAGCTCTGAGAAAAATTGTCCTTTGGCTGTAAAAGCAGTTCTCAGCAGCCAAGGTTTTCCCTTAGCAACTGGGTTCTGTGCAGCCAGTTCACATGGGTTTTTCAAGACATTTCTCAAGCATCTGTACATGTAACCATTTGATGCTTTCATTTGACAGGTAAGATAATACCAGCTAGTGGAGACAGGATGCTTGCCAAAATCAGAAATGCATTGAGTATAATAATACTAATCCTAAAGTCAAAGGAAGGAGCTTGTTAACTTTTATGGAGATTGAGGACTCTCCTTTGAGAATCTCATGAAAACTGTGGCTCTTCTATCCAGACAGATACTTATATACACAGAATAGTACGCATAATTTCAAGCGCCCTGGAATTCACAAAGTCCGGGTTAAGAGCTCTGCCTACTATATACAGCCATGCTGACTCTAGGGTGAACAGTTGTCCCAGTTTTCCCAGGAGAACTTGGGGCTTTCAGTGCTAAAACTGGAAACAACCTGGAAAACTGAGTCAATTGTTCATTGTCTAGTTGACTCTGAAAATTTCCCGAAGCCCTTCTCACTGCAAAATATGCTCTTGGAAAAGTCATGGTGGAAGGCTTTGTAGCAGTTCATGACTGCTGTACTCAGTTGAAGTAGATTGCTGTCATGGAAATCTAGGCCCACAGATGTACGGTGACCTATTCAGGGCCACACAGCTAGCAAGTAGCACAGCCAGGACTAGAACACAGTCTCTCAGTTCCTAGTGGGTGCAACTCTTCCCTGCCCAGCCAGACCTGTACGCCTGGCCTGCAACTGGAGGGAGAACACTGCTGACCCCAGAACACAGCTCTGCACAGCCAGCAGGAGCCCAGGCTCACCTCAGGCTGCAGAGGGCCAAGAAGAGGCTGCCATCACTCCCAGTCAACTCCTCCCACCCTATATTCCCGGAAACAACATGGGGCTGGCTTAGGGGCTTAGTGTGAGTCCAGCAGAGAAGGGGTACTTTTATTCTCATGAAAGTCTTTCTCACCAGCTTGCTGTCTCTAAAACTTTCTTCAAAGCAGAGACAATTAGAAGTTAAAGGCTTGAAAGGAAACCAGAATGGATAGTGGTCATGGCTGCATATTGTGAATGTACTTAATGACACTGAATTCTACACCTAAAAATAGTTGAGGTGTTTGTTTTTTTTTTTTGAGACGGAGTTTCATTCTTGTTACCCAGGCTGGAATGCAATGGCGCAATCTCGGCTCACTGCAACCTCCGCCTCCTGGTTTCAGGCAATTCTCCTGCCTCAGCCTCCTGAGTAGCTGGGATTACAGACACGTGCCACCATGCCCAGCTAATTTTTTGTATTTTTAGTAGAGACAGGGTTTCACCATGTTGACCAGGATGGTCTCCATCTCTTGACCTCGTGATCCACCCGCCTCGGCCTCACAGAGTGCTGGGACCACAGGCTTGAGCCACCGCGCCCAGCTAAGGTGTTTTTTTAAAAAGAAACAGGTTGGGCGCAGTGGCTTATGCCTGTAATCTCAGCACTTTAGGAAGCTGAGGTGGGCAGATCACCTGAGCCCAGGAGTTTGAGAACAGCCTAGGCAGCATAGTGAAACCCATCTCTACAGAAAAATACAAAATAACCAGGTACAGTAGTGCACACCTGTAGTCCCATCTACTCAGGAGGCTGAGATGGGAGGATTGATTAAGTTCAGGAGGTTGAAGCTATAGTGAGCCATGATCACACCACTGCACTCCAGCCTGGGTGACAGAGTGAGACCCTGTCTTAAAAAAAAAAAAAAAAAACAACTAAGGAGGGAATGAGTGTGTTTTTCGTTTTTCTGAAACTTCTTGTGCTACTGTGATCTCTTCCTGTATTTATAATCAGCATGATCGCTCCAATCACGAGTTTTCCTTTTCTTCCAGGCCGGGCCATCTCCTTTGTGACCAAGAACTTCTTTTCCAAAGCCAATGGAAACAGAAGCGGCGCTCCCAACGTGGTGGTGGTGATGGTGGATGGCTGGCCCACGGACAAAGTGGAGGAGGCTTCGAGACTTGCGAGAGAGTCAGGAATCAACATTTTCTTCATCACCATTGAAGGTGCTGCTGAAAATGAGAAGCAGTATGTGGTGGAGCCCAACTTTGCAAACAAGGTAGATGCCCAGAGACCCACCCAACATCAGGCTTTTCTGCACTTTGAGAAGTTATAATGCCGTTGCAGTGGGTTTCCCATGCCTTTAAATGTGCGTGAAGCTCATTTCTAGGCAGTAAGGCCTCCAGGGAGGGACTGGTCAATTCAGAACCTGCAATTACCCTCTCAGAGCAAAACCCCACATCTCCCCAAGGCCAGCAGCTTTGGAGGAGAGTAGAGGGGCAGTGCCCCCGAATTCTAGCTAGGTTCTCCCTTGCTCCTCCCATAGCCCCAGGGGAGTCTCACCCAGGCAGCCCAGGGAGCCTTCACACTCACGCAAGCGAACATATACCCTCTCTCTCTCTCTCCTTTCTCTCTCTCTCTCTCTCACACACACACACACACACACACACACACACACACACACACACACTTTATTCTGTATACACACGTTGCCAATTAATGAACCTGATGAATGATAGAAGGGAGGCACTGAACCACAGCAGTGAGATGGCGTTTTCAGATGCGTCTCCTGGGTTCTGTGGAGATGCCCAGCAAGAGATGTGATCGAGGCCTCCCTCACTCACTCCACCAAAGCTGCTCAGCTTTTGTGCATCTGGTACAATGGAACACCACATAAACCTTCCTCCAAAGAAGAGGCTCCAGCTTTAAAACAGAAAGAAAGCCTCGGACAGGTTTGTCTTTAAGGCCCTTCCGGCTTTAATATTCTATGTGTTCAGAGCCAGCAGGGCTCAACCTCCTGCAGCATCTCAAACTGATGGCCACTTCCTGCTTTTTGAAATGCTCTTCTCCTGGACTTCCAGGACCCGGCATGGCTCTTATTTCATGACCTCTTGCCTTTTTTTCTACCCTCAATGTGGACCTCCCCTGGTCTGCACCCCCTTCTTTAAAAGGCCCTGTCTCTGCAGAATCCCTTCCAAGGTCACAGCTTCCGCCTTCATCTCTTGAGCTCTTAGCCATCCATTTCCAGCTGACTGACTTTTCTCTACCTGATGACCTGTCAGAACCTTAAAATCCACCTGTGACAAGCCGAGTTCATCATCTTCACCCCAAACGGTTTCCTCCTCTGGACTTTACATGAATGACCACGTACCCGTCCCAGGGGGCAGTGTCATCCCAGAACTCCTCAGCAGCTTCCACATCACAAATCTCTCTCTCTCTCTCCCCGCTCTTCCCCACGCACAATGCCCCCTCCCCAGTTCAAGCTGGTACCCTGCATCTGGTCCTTCTCCCTGCCAGTGCTCAACCTGGGTTCGTTTAGATTTCACAGTGAAGCCCAACTCACGTTTCTGATTCCAGCCCTGTGAGGTCCTTGCTCCAAATCTTTCATTGCTACCCATTGCTCTCAAGGCCTTCTGGGGTGCAGTCCCACCCAATCTCCTGGCCCATTATGGTATCATCCATTATGACCTCCCACAGCCCTGTGTTCCAGTCAACTGGTCTCCCACCCACACCCAGCACCGCCACTGTCTCCTGCTGTGACTTCACTACCTGGTGGGAATCCCTCCCTCCATCTGTTGGCCAGAATTCAGCTCAGGCTCAGCACTTACCTCACATGTCACCAGTTTCATGGAAAGTTTTGTTACCCCACTTAGGTGGATTTTTTGTTTGTTTTTGTTTTGAGGTGGAGTCTTGCTCTGTCACCAGGCTGGAGTACAGTGACATGATCTTGGCTCACTGCAACCTCCTCCTCCTGGGTTCAAGCGATTCTCCTGTTTCAGCCTCCCCAGTATCTGGGACCACAGGCATGCACCACCCGCCCAGCTAATTTTTTGTATTTCAGTAGAGACAGGTTTCACCATGTTGGCCAGGATGGTTTCGATCTCCTGATCTCAAGATCTGCCTGCTTCGTCCTCCCAAAGTGCTGGGATTATAGGCATGAGTCCATTTAGGTGTTTACAAATCAATTTAAGAAAAATATTTCCCAGGAAAGTTTGAAGCCATCTCTTGTTCCAAAATAACCTTTTAATTAATTATCCAAGGCCAGCAGTAGTCATTTGGTCTGACTCTTTCTGTGACCCAGAGGCAGGGGTAAGGAAGAAACACCATGCCTTGGGAACACTATGCCACCCACTTCCAGAAGGGCAACAACCAGTTTGCTCAAGGTGTATTTGCAGCTGCCTTGTTTTTTTCTGGAATAAACTTAGGCACTAGTGAATAAATATTCATTTGCCTGGAGGCAGGGTTGTTTGCTTCTGAAGGTGGATAGATTTGTGTTCCAATCTCATGGACTCAGGAAGTCCCTTCATAGCTTGGTTTCTTTATGGCAGGGGGTTATGATTCTACCTTGCAGGGTGAGGGTGGGGATTAAATGAGAGAATCATTCCAAGAGCATCTGATGGGACCCCCAACATGTGGTCATTCAGCAACTGTGGGATCCCTTCCCACTTGGTGACAGGCTGCTCTGGAAACACTTCTGTGGTGATTTATTGTGTATGTCATCTCTTTTCCCAATCGGAATAAAAACTTTCTTTAGTCCTCTCATGCCATGGTGCCCACCAATGCCAATCTTATGGCTGGCTGCCAACACAAAGGGAGGGGCCTGGAGAAGCATACATGTGAAGCTGATTCCGGAGATTTAATATCTCCCTATGAATTTGCTTAGCAGACAGCTTTCCACTAATGCAGGCAGGGACCCAGCTGAAATTGAGGGAGTGGGACTGAGTCCAGAGATAACCCAGGGGCTTTGCCTCAGTGGGTGCCCGCTGGGTGAACCAAGATGGAAAAACGTGATAGGAGAACTAAAGCAGAAATCAAGGTTCTGCTTGCTTCTTCATCTGCCCCGGGGATCAAGCCTAACGGTGACACTGGAGGATCTGACCCCGACCTGGTGTGGGTCCCTCCCCTCTGTCTTCCAGGCCGTGTGCAGAACCAACGGCTTCTACTCACTGCACGTGCAGAGCTGGTTTGGCCTCCACAAGACCCTGCAGACCCTGGTGAAACGGGTCTGTGACACCGACCGCCTGGCCTGCAGCAAGACCTGCTTGAACTCGGCTGACATTGGCTTCGTCATCGACGGCTCCAGCAGCGTGGGGACAGGCAACTTCCGCACCGTTCTCCAGTTTGTGACCAACATCAGCAAAGAGTTTGAGATTTCTGATACGGACACGCGCATCGGGGCTGTGCAGTACACCTATGAGCAGCGGCTGGAGTTTGGGTTTGACAAGTATAGCAGCAAGCCCGACATCCTCAACGCCATCAAGAGGGTGGGCTACTGGAGTGGTGGCACCAGCACGGGGGCTGCCATCAACTTCGCCCTGGAGCAGCTCTTCATGAAGTCCAAGCCCAACAAGAGAAAGTTAATGATCCTCATCACCGATGGGAGGTCCTATGACGACGTGCGGATCCCAGCCATGGCTGCCCATCTGAAGGGTAAGCTGGGTTGTCAAGCAGCCTGGGGCCGAGGCATCTTTCTGGAGCTTGGTGGGCCAGTGGGACAAGGAAGCTATTGTCTTTTTATGCATTGACCTTTTCTACAACTTAATAAAAATGTACAAAGCTTCAGGGAGGGCGTTAGAGGTAGAAACACTGCAAGCCCCTCTGAGTAGGGAGAGAAAAAGGACAGGGCAGCAAGGTGGTCTCCTAAGTGGCATTACAAACCCATGGCCTGTGGATGACTGGGCACATTAACCCTTTCCTTTACAGCCTGCACTCTGAGGCATTTTCCACAAGGGTGTGATACATTAAAAGGGAATTGAACTCATCACTTTACCTCTATTAAAAACACCAAACCTCTATCTCTATTGAATATGACAAATTGTACTGGTACCTAGACCACTAAATTGTGTTAGCAACTTTTATTCCTTTCTTTATGTATGTACATATGTATTTATGTATTTATTTATTTATTGAGAGACAGAATCTCGTTTCATTGCCCAGGCTAGAGTGCAGTGGCGTGATCTCTGATCACCGCAACTTCTGCCTTCCTGGTTCAAGTGATTTTCCTGCTTCAGCCTCCCAAGTAGCTGGCATTACAGAAGTGCGCCACCACACCAGCTAATTTTTGTATTTTTAGTAGAGACGGTGTTTCACCATGTTGGCCAGGCTGGTCTCGAACTCCTGACCTCAGGTGATCCTTCCGTCTTGGCCTCCCAAAGTGCTGGAATTACGGGCGTGAGTCACCATGCCTGGCCGTGTGTTAGTACCTTTTAAGGAATAATAATATATTTAAAGACAAGTACTCTTTCTGTAAGCGACTGTTAACCAGATTTCGGGGAGCTTCAGGGAAACCTGAAAGGAATTTTAATTCAGATATTTAAAGAGGCCAGGCATGGTGGTGCACGTGTATTGTCCCAGCTACTCGGGAAGCCGAGGTGAGAGGATTACTTGAGCCCTGGAGTTGAAGGCTGCAGTGATCTATGATTACACCACCACACTCCAGCCTGGGCAACAAGCAAGATCCTGTCTCAAAAAAAAAAAAGTTCAGAGAGCTGTTTCCACATAAAAATTTCTATGAGGGCAACAGAAGTTTTAAGATATGAAAAATGAGCAAAATATATCTGTAAATGTTTAGAAAATCAGTAATACTTACGCCTTTATTGCAGAATTTATGTATAAGCACTGTTCCAAAAAGTGTCATATGTTATCAAGAATATAAACAGCCTGGAGAAAACCACAAGTGATAATAATAACAGTAATAATAATAAAAGTAAACCTTGTAGTCAAAAGTAAACCAATGCCCTGTAGATAAATATGAGTGTACACAACTCACTGCTGTGGTTGTTATTTCTCCTTATGTGCCTACATTTTTTTTTTTTTTTTTTTTTGAGGCAGAGTCTTGCTCTGTCACCCAGGCTGGAGTGCAGCAGCATGATTTCTGCTCACTGCAACCTCCGCCTCCCGGGTTCAAGTAATTCTCCTGCCTCAGCCTCCCGAGTAGCTGGGATTATAGGTGCCTGCCACCAAGCCCAGCTAATTTTTGTATTTTTAGTATAGATGGGGTTTCACCGTGTTGGCCAGGCTGGTCTTGAACTCCTGACCTGTAGCGATCCACACACCTCAACCTCCCAAAGTGCTGGGATCATAGGCATGAGCCACTGTACCTGGCTTCTGTACCTACATTTAACTTCAGTAATTTCGCAAGATTTTCCGAATTGTTGAAAGCTGCTTTCATTTCTTCCTAAAACAAGCCTTAATGAATAAACAGTGCTGGATTTTGGAATCCAAAGTAATCAGACACTGGGTTCAGGCAGAGTCTTCCTGGTGATTTGCTTTTTATGGTGCGGTGCTCAATGCCCGCATGCCAACAATCACAAGGTCCACCGGACTCATATCAGCAGAGTGAGGATGGATTAAGGCTCAGAAGCAACCGGCCTGAACTCCCAGATTGAATGGGCAGAGCCAGGTGGGCCAGCTTTTGACAACAAGCCCAAGGCTCTCCTACTTTCTCTAAACATCTGTCCCCCGTTTGTGCTCAGTTCCACCATCATTTATTTTTCTAGATGACCTCTTTTGGACCTCACCCAGAGGAGATCCTTGGCCTACTCATCAGGAAAAATGAACACTGAGGGAAATGGCCTGGGTGCTCTCAGGACAGCTTTAATGAACTACGACCAAAAGATGCAAATTACCTAGGTTCTTACTCAGCCTAACGCTGAGATCGGTCTGAAAATGTAGTGAGCATTGTGTTCCTGGGAGTATCCAAGTCAAGGCTGGGTGACCATCTGTTAGAATTGCCAGTAGGAGATTCTCTACAACACGAGTGGACTTGGGATCTGGAAAGCTAAATTTCCTTCTTTCTTTTCTTTTCTTTTCTTTTTTTTTTTTTTTCTTTTTTTTGAGACAGAGTTTTGCTTTTGTTTCCCAGGCTGGAGTGCAATGGAGCAATTTTGGCTCATTGCAATCTCCACCCCCCGCCCCAGGTTCAAGTGATTCTCCTGCCTCAGCCTCCCAAGTAGCTGGGATTACAGGCATGTGCCAGCACACCCCGCTAATTTTGTCCTTTTAGTAGAGATAGGGTTTTGTCATGTTGGCTAGGCTGGTCTTGAACTCCTGACCTCAGGTGATCCACCTGCCTCAGCCTCCCAAAGTGCTGGGATTACAGGTGTGAGCCACTGTGCCTGGCCTGGAGAGCTAAATTTCTAGTACTGTTTGCAAGTTTTTATTTAAGGACAAGCTCTCCATCTTTGAGCAGGAAGGAGGGCTTAGTCTGTGTAAGCCCAGCTCTGCAGCAAAGCTGCTCTCACTGACACCTGGCAGCACTTAAAAGTCCAAAGCTGGCTCCTTCCAATCTAGACAATATTCAGAGAAAAGAAACTGGAGGGGTGAGAAAAGGGACTGGCAACTGAAATGCAACTTAATGGACCACAGTCAAAAAGCAGCTTAGGTCAGAGCCACGTGAGGTAGGCATGGCTCTCCCAGGCACCCAGAAGATGCTAGAGATAGTGACACCACTGTGGGGGCCCCAGGGGATGATGCCAGGGCAGGAAGTCTACATCCAGGCTCCACCCTCTGTTTCATGGCCATTTTGCTCACCCCACTCAGACCAGCCTGAAGGTGGTGTGGGAATAGGGTATTGTAGAGTAAGGTCATGAACCTGCTGACCAGCTGCCCACAACCCAAATCAAGACCTATCACCCCAGGCAGCCTCCCAGCTTTCCCACTAAGAATGGATGCCTTGTCTCTGAATCCTGTCCTCTCCGCCCTGGGTTACTTCTCCCCACCGCAGTCTAACACCTTCAGTCTTATTACACTCCTTCCCATTTGCACCTAGATGGGCTCAAGTTCCTCCCTCCCTAAATAAAACATTCTCTGTGACTCCACGTTCTGCTCCAGTTACCACCTACCGACTCCCTTTCACAGCCAAACCTCAGGAAAGGAGCTGTGTGCACTGACCCACATGTTCACTTCTTTCTCACTCTCAACAGTAGTTCATTTGGTTTCTTTGGCCCCTTCTCCCCTGAGACTGTTCTCGACAAATTACCAATGTCTTGTTTTCTTTTTGCTTTCTTTAAATTCCAGTGAGGCCAGGCGTGGTGGCTCACGCCTGCAATCCCAGTACTTTGGGAGGCTGAGGAAGGAGGATCACTTGAGGTCAAGAGTTTGAGACCAGTCTGGCCAACATGGTGAAACCCTGTCTCTACTAAAAATACAAAAATCAGCCAGGTGTGGTGGTGCACGCCTGTAATCCTAGCTACTCAAGAGGCTGAGGCAGGAGAATTACTTGAATTCAGGAAGTGGAGGCTGCAGTGAGTGGAGATCACACCACTGCACTCCAGCCTAGGCCACAAACTGATATTCTGTCTCAAAGCAAATGAAAACCCATTGAGCACTTTTTCATGTTCACCTTACATGACCACCCTGCAGCACCCAACAGTGTTGGGCACCCCCTTCTTTATCTTGGAAGCCTTTCTTCGTAACAGTGATGAAGCCGATGCTGGGGACCATCTCTCTGGCACCTTGGGCAAGGGTTCCTGCACTGGAAGTGAGGTTGGATTCAACCGTTTGTAAAGTCACCCTCAAGCCTAAAGTGATGACACTCCCTGTTTTGGTGTAAAAGATGTTGAACTGGCCAGGCACAGTGGCTCACATCTGTAATCCCAGCACTTTGGGAGACTAAGGAGGGTGGATTACCTGAGGTCGGGAGTTCGAGACCAGCCTCACCAACATGGAGAAACCCTGTCTCTACTAAAAATACAAAATTAGCTGGGCATGGTGGCTCATGCCTGTAATCCCAGCTACTTGGGAGGCTGAAGCAGGATAATTGCTTGAACCCAGGGAGGCAGAGGTTGCGGTAAGCCAAGATCACACCATTGCACTCAGGCCTAGGCAACAAGAGCAAAACTCCATCTAAAAAAAAAAAATCTTGAACCAGCTTTTGATGCATTTAAGGCTCTGTTCAGCTCTCCGCACTGGTAGCAGGCGTGTTTTATGTGTCTGCGTGGCCCCAAAACTTTCACTTGTCCCAAAATATCTTCCCCTCTTTTATTCCTGAACACAAAATTCTTACCATGTGATTTACTCTATTTTGTTTATTTTTTCTCCTAAAAGACTATAAACTCCTGAGATAACGACTATGTAAATATTGTTACTATTAGCATATAGTGTATGCTCAAAAGCAGTTACTGAGTGAAGGAATGAATGGCCATACTTTGTCTTAATTCTGGAAACCTAGAGGTCTGCAGGGGGTTTTTGGTTTAGTTTGGTTTGGTTTGGGCACGTTTCTGATTTTGGATTTGGCTGTGCCAACAGAGCAACAACAAGGCAGAGATTCTTTGGCAGTTCCTTTTCTTGGGGACATTCATTCATCTAATCTTTGTCCCCGCAGGAGTGATCACCTATGCAATCGGCGTTGCTTGGGCCGCACAGGAGGAGCTAGAAGTCATTGCCACTCACCCCGCCAGGGACCACTCCTTCTTTGTGGATGAGTTTGACAACCTCTACCAATATGTTCCCAGGGTCATCCAGAACATTTGTACAGAGTTCAATTCACAGCCTCGGAACTGAATTCAGAGCAGGCAGAGCGCCAACGAGTGCTGCTTTACTGACTGACTCTTTGGGCAACACCAGCGCTTGAGGGGGCACACACAGGGCATCCAGGCGTGGGAAGGGCTTGGGGAAACAGATCCCCTGTTGTTATTCTTTGCCATCAGGCTTTTTCATACTCCAAAACTTGGAGTGACAAAGAAGATCACAAATTTATAGAATGAGCCGAAATGCTACATCATGTTGAGGGCACTGGGGATTTTACGTTTTGACAATTGTTTTCTAAATAAATGTTCAGAATGCAGTGCAGCCCTTATGACAGGCTCACATAGAGCTTTTGTGAGAATTTTAAGTTTTTGTTTCTCATTAGAATTCTGTAACTCTCAGGAGGTTTCATTTTTGTCATGATGATGTAGAAATTACTTAATTAAATGTTTAAAAGGATGACATGCAATCTTTCTGACTGTGTCTTGTGTACACAGGGTTCGTGGCGGGGCCACCGTTTGCTTTCCTCAGTTCCCAGAGCACCTTCTGTGGACTCACGCCCAGCCTGATGTGACAGTGCACCTGCAGAGGTGCAGAGATCATGGGCAGTGGCTTTGCTTCTCCTGATATGCCTCCCTCACTGAGGTCTAAGCCAATGCATACTTGCCACGTGATGCTTTAGGAGCAGCCAGCTCTGGAGGACAAAGCTGATCTTGCCTAAACTTAGTGCAGTAGGCCAGGCGTTGGGGCTCATGCCTGTAATCCCAGCACTTTGGGAGGCTGAGGCAGGTGGATCACCTGAGGTCAGGAGTTCAAGACCAGCCTGGCCAAATGGCAAAACCCCGTCTTTACTAAAAATACAAAAATTAGCTGGGCATGGTTGCTCGAACCTGTAGTCTCGGTTACTCAGGAGGCTGAAACAGGAGAATCGCTTCAACCTGAGAGGCGAAGGTCGCACTGAGCCGAGATTGTGCCACTGCACTCCAGCCTGGATGACAGAGCAAGACTGTCAAAAAAAAAAGTGCAGCAGTAGGCTGCACATTGAAATCAGGAGGCTGCAGTGCTGGTTCCCGGGCCCCACCCAGTACCAGTGAAATCTGAGTACCTGGGATTGGAGCTTGAACATTGGCATGTTTTAAGAGCCCTCCAGTGATTTGTATCTGCTGCCGTGACCTAGAAGCACTGAGCTACCCCTGAGGAGTTAGTGTTACATTTCTTCAAAAAGGCCCTGTTTCTGCCTGCTGCCCTGGGCCCATCCAGTTCAGCATTTCTCTTGGATTTTTCTTTTTCTTTATTTTTTTCTTTTTTCTTTTTTTTGAGACAGAGTCTCACTCTGTTGCCCAGGCTGGAGTGCAGTGGCAGGATCTCAGCTCACTGCAAGATATCTCGGCAATCTGAGTTCCAGTGATTCTCCCGCCTCAGCCTCCTGAGTAGCTGGGATTACAGGTGTGCACCACCATGCCCTGCTAATTTTTCTACTTTTTTTTTTTTTTTTTGGTAGAGACGGGGTTTCACTATATTGGTCAGGCTGGTCTTGAACTCCTGACCTCATGATCCACCTGCCTCGGCCTCCCAAAGTGCTGGGATTACAGGTGTGAGCCACCACGCCTGGCCAGATTTTTTATTTGTTAACCAACTATTATTGATAGCTGCATTAAAATAACCTGGGATGAGTTTGCTTGTACTTCACTTTTTACTTCAGCTTCTCCAAAGGCTCGCCTATCAGCATGTGAAATACATGTGTAATAGGGAAATGTTCAAAAGAATCATAAATAGAGATGACTTCAGTGATAGGTTATGTTTTATAAAAATATGTTTTGATGAATACTACTCTGAATGGGGCAGAAACAAAGGAAATGTGTCAATACAGGGGACAAAATATTTACATTAAAAATTAGAACCAAGGATATCATTCAGTTAGCAGAATTTGCACTGAGCTCACCAAATTTCTTAATATCTGAAGAGAATATACTGTCAATTGAAAATACTGTGATCTACAGAGAAAAATCAATTAAAGGTGTCAACAATTTCAGATTTATTTGCCATAAAATTTACTTTGAATGCGTCCAAAAACTTCAAAATATAAATCTGTTTTTTAAAAGGAAATTCTTCAGAAAGATACCAGTGGCACTCTTTATTCATGCCAGACTCAGCTAAGAAGCTAATTTAGTCTGGGCACCGTGGCTCACGCCTATAATTCCAGCACTTTGGGAGGCCGAGGCAGGTGGATCACCTGAGGTCAGGAGTTCAAGACCAGCCTGACCAACATAGTGAAACGCCATGTCTACTCAAAACACAAAACTAGCCGGGCATGGTGGTGCATGCCTGTAGTCCCAGCCACTTGGGAGTCTGAGGCAGGAGACTCGCTTGAACCCGAGAGGCAGAGGTTGCATGAGCCGAGATGGTGCCACTGCACTCCAGTCTAGGGGACAGAGTGAGTTTGAGACTCCATCTCAAAAAAAAAAAAAAGAAGCTAACTTAAAAACTTATATAAGGACTAGGAACAATTATTCCGCCTATGTTTTTGCATGTGAAGATAAACCCCATGAAGGAGTTTTTCAACATTGCTTCAGTGTACACATATAAGTTAGTTTGATTTTTTTTAAAGAAATATTTTATTTTGGAAAATGGTTTTTGAATCTAGTTATTTTGTAGGGGGTTTTATATAAAAAACAATTTGTCATCAATAAGTAAATATTTCCAAAAGTAATATAATTTTAATTATTTTGGTGTCCTCTTTCACTCACAAACATGTCCCAGTTTGGAAAATAAATGATGTGGTCACCCTAGTTATAGCCAATAATTTTGAAGATAATTGGAACCTCTTCCAAGGAGTCCATTGTCTACAAATATTGTATGTGTGCTGTGGGAAGTGGGGAGGAAGGGGTCAGAGGGAGTGAGATGGCCGAGACACTCAAAGGCTACAGTGTCATCAGAATTGTCTGCATGGGCTGCTGGGCGCAGTGGCTCATGCCTATAATCCTAGCACTTTGGAAGGCCGAGGAGGGTGGATCACCTGAAGTCAGGAGTTCGAGACTAGCCTGGCCAACATGGTAAAACCCTGTCTCTATAAAAATACAAAAATTAGCCAAGCATAGTGATGGGCGCCTGTAATCGCAGCTACTTGGGAGGCTGAGGCAAGAGAACCACTTGAATCCGGGGGGCAGAGGTTGCAGTGAGCCAAGATTGCACCACTGCATTCCAGCCTGGGCAACAAGAGTGAAACTACATCTAAAAAAAAAATTGTCTTCATGGGCTGTGGTGCCATCAGAATTGTCTGCACGGATGTTTGAGTCAACAAGGACAGTGACAGGAGCGGGGATGGAGAGAATATAGCCAGGCTCTGGCACCTTCAGCAAATGAGAGGAAGTGACCCACAGATTGGTAGGAGGCAGCAGTGACGGGCTTGAGGGCCTGAATACAGTCTGAGGCAAGATCTTCAAGGGAGCTGGGACTTTGACGGAGGAAAGAAGGGGACACAGAGGAAGGTGCAGTGGAGCAAAGGGCAGACCTAGCCCCATTCCAGACCCAGAATATATGGGGTGACAGAAAACCAACAGCCTCCACTTGGGAGTTTGCAAGAGACAACCTGGTTTCAAATCAGCAGGGCAGGAAGCTGAAGGGGCTGAGGCTTCTGGGAGCTTGGTGACACCAGAGAGGAGCTCCCTGAGTCCCATGGGGGAGGCAGAGTGGGGAGTGGGGTGAGGTAGAATCAGAGTTTGCACAGAGCAGTTTGGAGATAAAAGTTCTGAGGATGTTGGATGAGTGAGAGGCTTGGATATGACTGTCACCTCCCACAACCTAAACTGTGCCTAATGTTGCTGAAGCAGGGCTAAGATCTTGACACTAGAGACAGAGCCTTAGAGACAATCCATGTCAGTCCCTCAAATTGCAAAAGAGGAAAGCCAGGCCACAAGAAGGTTGTACAGATATGGAGGTACAGAACCAGAATTTGGATCTGTCTGCTCACCTATTGGCCCATGTGACCCCAGTCCCTCCCTATCCCCACCCGCCTTGGTTCTGCCCACTTCCGGGCTGTGGTCTAGCCTTGCAGAGCGATTTGCACCCAGTCTTCATTCCTGCAGACTCTGGACCCAGTCTCCTAAGACAACTGCACCTTTCATTCCGTGGTCTCAATAGAAAAATCTGTGACATTACTGCTGTTGAAACATTTTTTAAAAAAAAATTTAAAAATCTCTTCCAGCTGGGAGTGGCGGCTCAGGCCTGTAATCCCAGCACTTTGGGAAGCTGAGGCAGGCGGATCACCTGAGGTCAGGAGTTCAAGACCACCTTAAGCAATGTGGAAAACCCCCCTAAAAATACAAAATTAGCCAGGAGTGGTGGCACATGCCTGTAATCCCAGCTACTCAGAAGGCTGAGGCAGGAGAATTGCTTGAACCCGGGAGGTAGAGGTTGCAGTGAGCCAAGATCATGCAATTGCACTCCAGCTTGGGCAACAAAAGCGAAACTGTTTCAGAAAAGGGGAAGGGAGGGCATGGGAGGAGAAGGGAGGAGAAGGGAGGAGAAGGGAGGGGAGGGGAGGGGAGGAAGGGAGGGAGGGAAGGAGGGGAGGGAGGGAGGAAAGGAAAAGAAAAAGAGAAAAAGAAAGAAAGGAAAGAAAAAAGAAAGAAAAAGGAAGGAAGGAAGGAAGGAAGGAAGGAATCTCTTCCATGCCCTTTCCCCTCAAACTCAACCAGCACAAGCACACAAGGGCCACTGGGCCAGCTTCTGTGTGCGTATGATGTCTAAACTTCACTTGACTTCATGTTCCCATTTCTCAGCAGTTAAAGCCCTTTGGCAGACTTTTCTTTGCTGAGACTCGAAGTTTTGCAACAAAGGCTCTGCTAAAAACTTTCTAGCCAAACTGTCAGTGTTCAGAGGTTTCTTGTTTCTCTGGGCTCTTTAAACCTTTTGAACAGGACAAAACTCTCATAAAGCAAGCTTCCCAGCAGCAGTCTCAAGGGGCCAGCATGGGTTTACAGACAAGGTAGTGTGTCTGTGTCCAAGGATATTCTAGCTTAGAAAAGGAATTTCCAAACAACAATGTTTTCCAATCAAAATCCTAAAAGAAGATCTTCTCTTAGATCACCAATATATAAATGTAGTAAGCAGGAAATATGCTTGAAAGCACGAAGTCAATTACCTTGAAAAGAGACATTTATGCAAGTAATACCTTTGAGGAATTCACAGCCCAGTGAGAAACCACACACAAACAAATAATTAAAATCATACAACTGCTATCGAGGTATCATGCACCAAGTGCATGACTGGTGATTGCAAACAATCTCATGAGAAATAAAGTTGGAATAATCCCTGACAGCATTTGTCATATGCTGGGTGCTGTTCCAATGGCTTCATATATATTAACTCACTTATCCCTATGCTTTGCTGAGAAAGAACGCCTGAGTCCATTTTATGCTGGGATAACAGAATACCTAAGACTAGGATGGTGAGAGAGAGAAAGGAGGCTGAATTCACCCTTTTGTCGGGAATCTACTCCTGCCCTAACAAACCTGCTCCCGTGATAATGTCATTCATCCATTCATGAGAGCAGTGCCCTCGTGACCCAAGCACCTCTCAAAGGTCCTACCTCTCAACACAGTTGCACTGGGAATTAAGTTTCCTGCACGTAAACTTTGGGGGACACATTCAAACCAGAGCAGAGACACTATTCTTCTTTTCTTTATTTTTTATTTTATTTTATTTTTTTACTGTGCCAATACTTGGTTATTATTATTTTATTTTACTTTTCCAGAAGTTACTGGAGTATACCTGGCATTTGATTACATACATTCTTTAGTGGTGATTTGTGAGATCCTGATGCACCCATTGCCACATCACCAGAGCAGTATACACTGCACCATATGTGTTGTCTTTTATCTCTTACCTTCCTCCCAAGAGGGATGGAGATGACAGTAACTCGCTCAAGGGCATATCACTGATATGAGGCAGATGTGAAAAGTCAGCTCAGGCAACCTGACTCCAGGCTCCCTATACTCAGCCACCTGGCTCCTTATAACAGTGACCCAAAAAACACCAAAGTGGCTGCATAGGGAGTTCTCTATCAAGTGCCTCAACTTAAAATATACATATAATTCCACCAGATGTACTCCCAAGCTCTACTAAATGTACAACATGAACAGAGTCCATTAAATATTCAATGAAAACTCTATTTCTCCCACTACTCATCTTGATTCTCTGGGCAGCCATCCTGCCCTCATTTAAAGAGGGTGATTGCATAAAGGATTTTATTTGAAAATGAAAAAAAAAAAAAAAAGATAAAGTGGGTGCTTTTCGGTTCAAGTCCACAGTCCCTGAAGATGACTGAAGTTTTGGGCTTCCCTATGAGCTTCATCAACTCCTATTCATTCTTTAAGCCTCAGTCAAACTGCTACTTCCTTTCTGGGGCCTTCCCTGGCTCCAAATAGACGTAGGCTCTCTGGATACAGAATCTTGGCTCCCCTATTCTCCAGAGACTTGGTCCCTTCTCATGAGGGGACGCGACCTACACACGTCATTAAAGACATGGAATCGGGAAAATGAAAACTTTGACCTTAAGTCACCTAATGGCACCAACCCCAGATACATTGGTACTGGTAGAATGTGAGGCAGACATTTCAGGAAGAGACACACAGAAGATGGCGCAAGAGAAAGAGATTCCATCCAGACTACACCACCCTTCCCAATGCCCTTCTAATTACTGTATGCTACAATCATGGTTTTTCTAGAACCAGAATCCTTTTTGGGTATCTACCCATGGGGTAACTCTGTTCCTTACCATTTGTTCTTGTTTCTCCTGCAGAAATGCAAACCCTTTTTTTTTTTTTTTGATACACAGTTTTACTCTGTCACACAGGCTGGAGTGCAATGGCACGATCTCAGCTCACTGCAACCTCTGCCTCCCGGGATCAAGTGATTCTTGTGCCTCAGCCTCCCGAGTAGCTGGGGTTACAGGTGTGCACTACCATACCCGGCTAATTTTTTTTTTCATTATTAGTAGACACAGGGTTGGCCAGGCTAATCTGAAACTCCTGACCTCAAGTGATCCACCCACCTCAGCCTGCAAAAATGCTGAGATTACAGGCATGAGCCGCCATGCCCAGCCAGAAACACAAACCCTTTTTATTTCCCTGTTTACCTTTCTGAGTTTTATTCAATAAACATGTTTTAGCTGTCTGTTATGTGCCAGGCATTGAGGTGGACACTGAGGTACAAAAAGGAATAAGACTTGCTCCTACTCGAAGAACCTACTCGAAGTATGAGAGAAATGTAAATAAATAGATAATGTGGTGGTAAGTGACAAGCAAGCTTGGGAAAGCTTCCTGGGCTGGGTTTTCTGGGAAGAGTCCATTTCTACCAGGCAAAGAAAAGTGGAAAGGTGGTCCAGCAGGGCGAATGATAGAGGCAAGGAGGCATGAAACAGTGTCAGGCCCAGAGAATGACAGTGTGGAACCTCAGGCAAGGGGCAGCAAATGAAGCTAGGGAGAGGGCCAGGAGCCAGGCCACCTAAGGCTGTGTTGTTTAAGGTTCTCCGGGTTGCAAGGAACAGAAACTCAATTTGTAGTACCTCAGGCAAAAAGGCAATTGTTCGAAGATAACTGGTGTAACTCATGAACTGCAGGATCAGGAAGACAGCAGAGCCTCGGGAACAGGATGAGGCACAGGAGTAGGACAGGAGAGCCAGTAACTCTCTCACTCCACCCTCCTCCAGAATGGTCTGCATCTGGAAATAGGTGAACAACTCTGGAGAGAAGGAACAGGGTGAAACTTCCCTCCCCTTAGGGGCTGACCCCGAGATGCGGGCCCTTCAGTAGGGCCACCCAGTAATCCAAGCTGACGTGACTGAAAGGAGGTGAGTATCCACATTCTTCCATCTGATCGCCTACAACCTTTTGAAGTTCCTTGAAGCATCGGGTTGCTTTGTACACCAGTGAATGCATGTCCTCAAGCTCCTGAGTCTGGAAGGCCAAATGCAGGCTGAGTGATGGTCCTCCAGCTCTATAGTCTCCCTTTGTTTTGCTTAAGCCAAGGATCGCCTCTCTTAGACTCCCTTTCACTTCTCTTGCCTGCAATGACTACAAGATGTTACTTGTTATACACCATTAACTGCTGAAGAGCTATTCAGACTGTCAGGGTGGCAGATGTGATGTTCTGGGATCCACTTCTGTTTCTAGCATAAAGGCCTAACTGAGGAGAAATGTCCTGTATAAATAACCATCCACATGGAAAACCAGTAAGGTTCAAAGACCTCAGTTTCAAGCAAGTCTTTGCTTTTTGTTTAATGTCCTTTAATTGAAAAATACTGAGCTGAACTTTATCCCTGCCATCCCTCTTACACAAACAGATCCTGTGGGCAGTAAGCTGCCCAAGTATGCAAATACTCTACCCTTGGCATATAGTGGAGATCCTGCTATAAAAAATACAATCCCCAGTGAATAGCCCCTTTCTGCGACCACTGCAGCCTCACACTGGGTTGAGGTGAGCACGGTGTATTCAGGTTCATGGCAAACTGGAATCTGGGTTCTCAACAAAGAGCCCATACATGGCTGTCCAGGGCACAGAAAGGAGGGTCCGGAAGCCAAAGAAACTGCGCAAACGCCGACACAAGACCCGAGACCAGTTGGATTGTTGTTGGGCTGCATCCCCAAGGCATCCTTAAACCTGTGTCCTGATACCATGATAATGATTTCTTTTCAATGATGTTAATAACTCCACAAGTCCTCCCTGAAATCGCAGTAAAAGGGAGTTTCTTTCCAATCTCAATATGTGGACTGTGCGGCACTTTAAAGCCAAAGAGGGAACAGGGACAAGTTGAAAGGTTGCAAACCGCTGTGGAAATGACTGTCTAAGATACACACCAAGCAAAACAAATGAGCAGACGGAGCTTTCTAAAGGGCAAAGTGTCAGTGTAATTTGTTTTCTTCTAAGAAAACATTCTCATTGAACGGGGTGGCAACTGCAATGTGGAAACTGCAGAGGACCTTTCCAGCTCTATGACCCAAATGCAAGGCCTGGAACACCCACGTGCCTGTTCTACCTTCAGACACAGGGCATTCTCCTAAAGTGGAAAATCAACCTCCCATCCTGGAGACATCCTGGGCAGTTGGCAAAGATCTCTTGGAAGCCAAATACTAGTGGAGTCATGCCAGCCTCAGCTGGGATTTGCCCACACAGATAGCAGCCAAGACTGTCCCAGAGGGGCCTGCAGGTTTGTTCATGAGCAGATTAGGAGCAGCCCTCAGAGAACCCCCTAAATACTTGGTCCTGCACTGTGCCAGTGAAGACAGGATAACACCACTGGGTAGTTATTACCCATGTAACTTTCTTTGCACAGACGGACAAGCTGAAGGCCTAGGGAAACTTTGGTGACAATAGTAAAACCAATCATTGATATCAGTTATCAAGTCCCAGCGTGCCATAAACTGAACTAGCAACTTTATACACTTTGCCGATGAAGACACACAAAGTTCATGTTGTTGAATAAATACATATTTCAAAACCCTCCTTCCATACTTCTTTTGAGAGAGATTGGTCTTGAAAGACAATCAAACATAATGGGAAGTTGGCCATGTGTCCAACACATTTTCATAATTCATTACATCCTCAGTTTCTATTCCATTTCCAATGAGAACAGTGACACACAGACTAAGGAGTTGGCTAAGGTCACACAGCAGGTGGGAAGCAGAGCTGGGCCGTGAACCTGGGTCTCCTGACTCTGGATTCAGTGTCATCTTCAGTACAGAATAGCCACCTTACCCTGTCTGTTTTTTCCTCCCTTGTTTCATCAGCCACTTTGCTCTCAGCCCTGTTTCCCTCTCCCACCAGCTGCCATCTTTCCAGTCATATAATAGAGAACCATCTTTTCTGTTTCACACATTTTGTGCCTATATTTGCACTCTGTTTTTCACCCTCATGGAGTCCCAGATCTATGAGACTGGAAAGTTACTTAGAAGTTGTCAGTTGCCTTTTGCCCTCCATCTCCCTTGTCTTAGTTCACTAATCATTACATAAGGGTTGTGCACCAGCTCAAGAGTTATTCCAGGCTCTGAAATGGTTTCATACAGAATAAGGGGCAGAGATTGTGCATGGTCCGGGCAGCTGAGGGGTGAAAAGAAAGGACAGGAGTCCTTAATGTGGAAACCTCACTTTTCATTTTTTTAAAAAGTCAGTTCATTAATGAATTGTTTTGAATTTCAGGGGACTCTGAATATATATAAAAATTAAGCATTTTAGGCCAGGTGCAGTGACTCACACTGGTAATCCCAGCTCTTTGGGAGGCCAAGGTAGGCAGATCATGAGGTCAAGAGATCGAGACCATCCTGGCCAACATGGTAAAACCCTGTCTCAGCTAAAAAAAAAAGTTAGCTGGGCATGGTGGCAGGCACCTGTTGTCCCAGCTATTTGGGAGACTGAGACAGGAGAATCACTTGAACCTGGGAGGTGGAGGTTTCAGTGAGCCGAGATCAGGCCACTGCACTCCAGCCTGGCAACAGAGTGAGACTTTGTCTCAAAGAAAAAAAAATTAAGCATTTTAAAAACAAGTTGATCTGATATTTATTGACCAAACTATTGTAATATCTCAGGATTGTTTCCCTGTATGCAAGCCAGCGCAGGACTATGAGGCACCCTTCAATCCAGGCTCCATGGTAAAAACCTTGCCCATGCCCAGTTCCTTCCACAGATCACAGTCAGGTGGCAGCTCTAGGGAAATGGCTCCAGCCTGGTACCCTGGCCACCTTGCACACCTCCATGTAGGCCATGTGGACCAGGCTCAACTGCAGTGTGACCCAAGTCTTGTTGGAATGCCCTGAGATCATCCCAGGAACATGGCAAGACACGCAGTTTGTGAGGAGCTGTCCCAAGGCCGCCGTCATCCATCTTTCTATCTTGTAGGAGGTTTCTCCAAAGCACTTTCTTTTTAGTTTTCCTGGTTTCAGTGAAGGCTGGGACTTTACACCTCACTCCTCTTTAGAGTACAGCTGCAGGAGGCTTTTTTTTTTTTTTTTTTTGGAGACAGAGTCTTACTCTGTTGCCGAGGCTGGAGTGTAATGGCACGATCTTGGCTCACTGCAACCTCTGCCTCCTGGATTCAAGCAATTCTCCTGCCTCAGCCTCCTGAGTAGCTGAAACTACAGGCACATGCCTCTACACCTGGCTAATTTTTTGTGTTTTAGTAGAGACGGGGTTTCACCGTGTTGCCCAGGCTGATCTCGAACTCCTGAGCTCAGACAATCCACACACCTCAGTCTCCCAAAATGCTAGGATTACAGGCATGAGCCACCAGGCCTGCCCCAGCCGCAGGCTTTAAAATGTGTTCATTGATCACGCCAGTGCACTCCAGCCTGAGCCACAGAGCAAGACCCTGTCTCAAAAAAAAAAAATCATTCATTGCCCTCTAGAATTAGCAGCCTGCCACATGTGATGTCCATCACCTGGCCCCTTGTTTTAGTGCCATCCTGTGGGACGAGGGAGCTAACATCATGTTGGTCTTGCTTTTGCTGACTACGTAAGTAATTCACTGTCTGAACGCATTTGGGCCTATCCTGTCTTTACCTGCCAAACCTATGGCAGCGTGGTAAGCCCACTGCAGCAGTAATCACTGTTTCTTAGGGGCTGCTCGACCACTTGACAGCAGGTGTTTCCTGCGAGGCCTTAGGAAGATGCCCTCTATACCACATTGACTCCCAAGAGGCTTCTGAATACCCCCCACACCTGCACATCTATAACAATGCTGACTCCTACCCCAGCTGCAAATCATCTGCCACTGACTGGGGAACTGTTTCTCACTAAGAAGCAAAGTGCAGAAGAAACAATTCTTTCGTTTGCAATTACACTGCCTTCACCACACTGGGGATGGTTCCCTAAAAGCCCATGGGGTGGGATGATATACAGGCTTTGCCTTGGCAGGTCAAGAAGTCATGACTACCTGAAGAACTGTAAGAAAAAAGATTGAGTCTTTAAGGTTCTCTTAAAGAAAGATGCTGAAATTAATTATCCATGTCAGTCATGGGAGAGTGATATGACAGTGTCCGTTCTCAGAGTTGGCATTTGCTCATCTTTTTTTTTTTTTCAAGACAGGGTCTCACTTCACTGCCCAGGCTACAGTGCAGTGGCACAATCACAGCTCACTGTAGCCTTGACCTCCTGGGCTCAAGTGAGCCTCCCACCTCAGCCTAGCAAGTGGCTGGGACCACAGGCTTGTCCCACCATGCTAAGCTTTTTTTTTTTTACCTTTTTTGTAGAGACATGGTCTCAATTTATTGCCTACACTTGTCCCGAACCACTGGGCTCAAGTGATTCTCCCACCTCAGCCTCCCAAAATGCTGGGATTATAGGCATGAGCCACCATACCTGGCTAATTTACTCATCTTTAAGGTTAAAGGACCAAAACAGCATCTTGAAGAAGCACATTTGGGGAATTAAAAGGAAGCTTTCTTCGCTTTTCTTCCTGAATGTGGCATTGCCTATAAATTCTCTTGGACAGATCTCTTTATTTGCTGGAAAAAATTAGTTTTCCTTTAGTTTGATTTCTTTTCTAAGAAGGTTTCTAAATAAGTCACCTGGAAACATTCAGGTATGTATGTTTCTAAACCAAAAGGTCTTTGTAATGTGTTGCATTTGGTTACCAAGTCCAGAATTCTTCACAGTAAAGTTTCTTGCTTTACGATGGGCACTGTTAACAGCTGCCCAAGGTTTGCAGAGGGTTGCGGTGGGGGAGGGAATTGAGTGGGCTTCTTCCTGAGTTTTTCTGTGCCTGGCACCATCTTGGCTGCCTTCACATCTGTTATCCCAATTAACTCCTATAATGACACTCCTAGGCACTGTTTTACTATTTTTTTAATTGACACATAATAATTGGACATATTTATGAGATGTAAGATGATGTTTTAGTATGTGTATAATGCATAATGATCAAATCATCTTCTCATTTATCATTTCTTTGTGTTGAGAACATTTGAAACATTTATCATTTCTTTGTGTTGAGGATATTCAAAATCTGCTCTTCTAGCTCTTTGAAAATATGTAATAAACTTGTTAATTATAATAACTCTATAGCTAACATACTTGTATATCCAGTAGTCAATCTCTGACTCCTCCCTCTTGCCCCTGCTCCTTCTCTTTCTCTGGTGACCATTATTCTATGCTCTACTTTTATGAGATTAACTTTCTATAGCTTCTACATATGAATGAGATCATGCAGTATTTATCTTTCTGTGCCTGGCTTATTTCATTGACTATACTGTCCTTCAAGCTATCCACATTGCTGCAAATGACAGGATCTTATTCTTTTCTATGGCTGAAGAGTACTTCATTGTGTATATATACCACATTTTCTTTATCCATTCATTTGTTGACAGACACTTAGTTTGATTCCATATCTTGGCCATTGTGCATAGCGCTGCAATAAACATAGGAGTGCAACCATCTCTTCGACATACTGATTTTTCTTTTAAATATATACTTAGTAGCAGAATTCCAGGCACAGTTTCATAAAGGATAAAATAGAGACTTAGATAATTAAATAACTTGTCCCAGGGCCACACCTCTGTTTTTATTTTTTTGTTTTGATACAGGGTCTCGCTCTGTCACCCAGACTGGAGTGCAGGGCTCGATCTCTGCTCACTGCAACCTCAGCTGTATAGATTGCAAAACTTTCCTCCCATTCTGTAGGTGAAGCACTGTTTTTAAGAGTCAGGGTATTAGGACTTGGTCTACAAATTACATTTATTACTTTTTATAATCAGGGTGGGGGAGGAAAAGAGATAATAAAAGATAAACAGGTGCATTAAAAGTTTAATGAGTTTGAGAATTCAGCAATTCATAAATCGGGCAGCACCAGATTGCAAGTAGTTCTGCACTCCACTGAGGAGGTAAAAAGGTATAAGGTGTTTGTGATGGTTAATACTGAGTGTCTACTTGATTGGATTGAAGGATGAAATATTGTTCCTGGGTGTGTCTGTAAGGGTGTTGCCAAAGGAGATTAACAATTGAGTCAGTGGGCTGGGGAAGGCAGACCCACCCTTAATCGGGTGGGCACCATCTAATCAGCTGCCAGTGAGTATAAAACAGGCAAAAAAACATGAAGCGACAAAACTGGCCTAGCCTCCCAGCCTACATCTTTCTCCCATGCTGGATGCCTCCTGCTCTCCAACATTAGACTCCAAGCTGCTCCTCAGCTTGCAGACAGGCTATTGTAGGACCTTGTCAGTGTGCAAGTTAACACTTAATAAACTCCCCTTTATATATATATCTCGTTTATATATATATATATGGTGTATATGTGCCACTAATAAGATATATATATCTTATTAGTTCTATCCCTCTAAGAGAACGCTAATACAGTCTTCAAGGAAGCAAGACAAAGTAAACCATTTGGTTAAAGTGGATGGTCCCTAATTAGAGGTTAGTTGGCAGTTCCTGATTGGTTAAGTTTCATTTTACTGTTTACACTGAGTTTTGGTGTGCTAACATAAGAACCCAAGGTGCTGAAGGTGTTTCAACATAATGGCTCCTAATTAACAGGGAAATTGCAAAATAGAAATGAATGACTAAAGAGAATTGTGGCAGAGAGAATTTGTTGGCTAACATTTGTTATTTCCTACAGAGGCAGAAGAGTGAGGTACTTTTTCTCAACATCCCTTAAATTTAGAGGAGGCCAATGTTCTGGCCAATGAGATATGCAGGGAAGTCTGCTGGAGGGCCTCTGGGAAGATTTCCTTTGCCATCTGTATACAGTCAGCTTGGGCTGCCATAACAAAATATGATAGACTGGGTGACTTAAAAAAACAAATTTTATTTCTCACAGTCTGGACGCTAGAAGTCCAAGATCAAGGTGCCACGATGGTTGAGTTCTGGTGAGGCTCTCTTTCTGGCTTACAGATAGCTCCTCATCTGGTGGGGGTGGGGGGCGGGAGGAGGAAGGGGGAAGGGGGTGGGGAAGGAGGGGAGACAGTTCTCACATCTGCTGCAGGGAAGAGGAGGGGGAGGGGAAAGAAGGGAGGCCGTTCTACGTGACATGAAATGCATGAGAGGCAGTTCTACATGAAAAAGAATTGCCCCACCTAGAATGCCAAAACGCTGAGATGACTGGTTTTCTATCAAAATAATGACAGACTATCTGAAAATATGTGAGGAAAATATTAACATGATTGATATAAGACCCTGAAATGGAAACTTAAGTAGTCTGAAAGTATAGAAATTAAATTATAACAGCAAAACCTATGATGCAGACAGAAAATAGGGAAAGTAAAAGCATCTTTAAGCATCACTTATTTTGGGGAGGTACAGGAAGTGAAAATATTCTTAAAATCACATTTTTTTTCAGGTTGGTAGGGAGTTAGTGAAAGATTAGAGTGACTTCCATTTTTTCATTTAGTAGCAGGAAAATATTTGATTATGAATGAAGATAATTTTGAAAGAGAAATGCACAGTAGAAATCCCACATTAACATGAGAAAGACAGGAAGTGAATAATAACTTGATCAAACCAGCAAAAATAAAAAAAAGAAACAATGAAGTAAAATAATGAACAGAGTAAAACAAAATCAGTGAACACTGAATACACCCACTGAAAAAAACTACCAGCCAGTTAAGAAAACAAGACCTCGAAATACGCAGCTTATAGGAAACACATTTAAAATGAAGGGATAAAGAAGACTTGAAAGTAGAGGTGCTTAAATAAGAGTAATCTGTGAATATGCTGCTAAAGTTCCAAATAACAGATCAGCAACTGAAACAAGGACTTATCTGAAAAGACCAACATATTAAGAACAAATAGGCTTTATTCCAAGGCGGCAAGCATGTTTTAATGTCAACTTCATACATACAAACCAGTTAGTCAACAGCTTAAATAGTAACTCATGATCACATCAAAAATACCAAGAAGGTTTTGATGAAATTCAGCAGCCATTTCTAATAAGATCTCCTGGCAAAACAGGAAATAACCTATTTAAATAAAATAGAGATTATTTACCAAATAGCAACTAAAATATTCTAAATAAATACCAAAACCATTTCAACTAAAGTTCATAACAAACAGGGAGGCCTACTTTCAACGTTATCACTCAACACTATATTGAAGTTTGCAGATAGCAAACATTTCAGAAAAGAATCTGCCAAACATTGAAAAAGACAAGATCAAATTTTTGTGAATGTCACAATTGTGTTTCTAAAAATCTCAAGACTCTAGTGAAAAACGGTTAAAATTCATGAGATTTAGTAAGCATATACAACGTTTGTTGTATATAAGCATACAAAAACAGATTTTCTCTGTGTATTTTAACATTTATTTTCTTGACTCTTTTTTTTAAGAGATGGGGTTTTGCTATTTTGCTGGGGCTGATTCTGAAACTCTCCGGCTCAAGGAGTCCTCCCACTTCAGCCTTCCAAAGTGCTGGGATTACAGGTGTGATCCATGCACCTGGCCCCTCTCTTTGTTTGTAATAAGCTCTTAAAAATGAAAATGGTCACAATAGTGACCAAAATAGAAACATATTTAAATTTTTTTAAAAGGCACAGGACTTAAAGAAAACTTCCCTTACTAAAGATAGAAATAAGATCCAAACAGAAAATGATACGATGTTCTTAGATGGGAAGACAGTATCTTGAGTCCAACTTCCCCAAATTAGTATGTACATTTAATGTAATTTTAACCCCTAATTGGATTAAATTATCACAAACTTCAAATGCTGAGAATAGCCAAGAAAGGCAGTAAAAAGAACAGTGGGCAGGGGTGGGGATGGGAAAAAGCTCTGCCTGAGCAGATTATAAGGCCACCAGTAACTGAATCCATATAATATTGTCATATGAAAAGACAGCTGTAAGTGAAACAGCATTACATATTGAGAAATAAACCTCATTAAATCCACAAATTTAATATATGACAAAGCTGGTGTTTCAGTTCATTGGGAAAAGGTAGTTTATTTAATAAAGAGTGCTGCATTGACAATCCACTTGGAAGAAAATTCAGTTGGACTGTTTGCATTCTATACAAAAAAAAAAAAGCCCAGAAAATCAACAACAACAAAAAATGGAATAAACACATAAAGTAGAAAACCAAAACAAAAAATGTAGAAGCCATCCTAGTGGCCTATACATGACACCCAGGAATGGAAACCTTCCTAATAAATATAGAATACTTCCAAATGTCCATATTTTATATATAAGTATTCTTGAAGATACACTAATATAAAGTTTTTGCTTTTTTGTTTGATTTTTGGGGATATGGTCTCACTGTCGCCCAGGCTGGAGTGCAGTGGAGAGATCTTGGCTCCACCTACTGGGCTCCAGCCACTCTCCTACCTCAGCCTCCAGGTAACTGGGATTATGGATGTGTGCCACTGTGCTCAGCTAATTTTTAAAAAACTATATGTAAAGACGAGGTCTCACTATGTTGCCCAGGCTGGTCTCAAACTCCTCGGCTCAAGAGATACTCCTGCCTCAGTCTCCCAAAGGGCTGAAATTACAGGTATGATACACCCTGCCCAGCCCTAATATAAAGTTTCAAGTGAGAAAAAGTATTATAAACATGGTCAACAGAAATAATATAGTTTTGGTGAAAAACACTTGCAAATAATAAGAAAAAGGGTCTACATTTAGTATAAAAAGAACATTTGCAAAATTTAAAAAACAGTGAAAACATGGCAAAACTTTAGTAAAAATGGACAAAATAAAAATTTTAAATGCAAATATGTAATTCACGCAAGTGAAATTCAACTGGCGAAGTTTTATTTAGAAAAAGTATTTATGAATGTGGTCAACAGACAACTTACAAGAATTGGAAAAATATTTGCATTCAAGAGAAGAAAGTCTGAGTATATACTGTATAATATACAAACGCTTTTTACAAACTAGTTAAATAAAAAGACAAACAGTAGAAACATGGACCAAAAATAATAAAAATGAAACATGTATAGAAAGGTATAAATATGAATACCTCTGGTAGGCAGAATTCTAAGATGGCCCCCATGAACTCTGCTCCTCATGTTACTCCCATGGGTGATGCTACACTGCAGGGAAAAGGGACTTAGCAGATGTAATTAAATCTACTAATCAGTTGACCTTAACCAATAGTTTACATAAGCTACGAATCAGTTGACCTTAACATATCTGGGTCTGCTTAAACTAGTCACAAGAGCCCTTTAAAAGCAGAGTTTTCTCTGGCTGGTGGAAGTAGAGGCAAATAATTTGATGCACCCTGGCGAGCTGTGAAGACTAAAGGGACCACGTTCAAAGACCACAGAGCAACCTCTAGGGTATAAGACTGACAGCCAGGTAAGAAACAGGAACTTCCATCCTATGGCTTTAATGAGGTTGGAAGTGAATTCCTCCCCAGAGCTACAGCTAAGTACGCACCCTAGAAGATACCTTCATTTCAGCCTTGTTGAACCTTGAACAGAGAGCCCAGTTGAGTTTACTTGGAGTTCTGAGCTACAGAGCTTTGAAATACTAATAGATAATTCAGTTATGAGTGCAATCCAAATGACCCACAAACATTTGAAAAGATTAGATTCACATTTATAGTAGTCAGGAAAATGGAAATTAAAGTAACACTGAAAAAAATCACTACATCCACCAGGATTTTTCTATGTATTTTTTAATGTTAACAATAGTTATTGCCATGAGTATTAAGGGAAAAGTATTTTTATACATTTACTGATGGAAATACAAATTGTTCCGGCCACTTTTGGAAACAATCTGTCAATATTTATTTTAAAATTTAAATATACATTTTTCTCAATCCAGCAATCCTACTCCAGGTAATCTATTCCACAGAAGTAAAACCATCATAGTGACATATACACAGGAATGCTTATTGTAATAATAAAAAGGAAGTAAGAGCTATGATAGACTTGAGAAATTCTCATCATATACTGTTAAATGAGAAATGTGAGATGTGGAAAACATACATGATCCCATTTATTTAAAGCAAACTGCCCACCAAAAAACTTCTCATTTATGTAAGACTGTATGTGTATACTGAGAAATTTAAGAGATCTTTATAGATTTGTAAGGTGCTCATGATACATATTACATTAGAAAAAGCAAGTGCAGTGTAGTATGTAGAATAAAAGCCTGTATGTAATAATTGGGTATACATACTTGTATGAATAATTAGAATGACAGATATCAGGGAGGTAGGAATGAAGGGGTATGATGGGACATGGTTAGTTTTGCCATTATGCATCTTTACGCATTTACTGTTCGTGTTAATTTTTTGCATTAAATTCGCGACTTTCTTAACCTGAAAAATATCAAATCATCCCCCTTCCCTGCTTTTTTTCCTCTGCACTTATCACTAATATTCCAGATATTTTACTTGTTCCCCCACCTGGAACGCGCTGCATCAGGTAAAGGCTTTGTCTGTTTACTGCTGACTGCCAGCAACTAGAACTGTGTGGCATATAGCTGGCACTCAAATATTAAGCCAAATAGTTTTCTGCTACTCTTGCTGTTCATTCTAACCTATTTCTCCTACCAGGAGTGTGACAGAACTACATGACCAGAAGTATGGATTCAGAGAGTGAAAAATAGTTATTTGCTGGATGCTTATTTTATTAGGTGTTTTACATCCATTATCTCAAATCAACCTAATTAGGCAGATCTATTATCCCCATTTCATAGATGAGAAACCAATTTAGAAGAGTTGGCTTGTCTAAAGCCTAACAGACAACAAATGTCCCATGTCCAGGCCAAATTCCTGCTCTTTCTTCCATGCCTAATTGATCTTAAAGGAATCATATTTTTTGTAATTTTAATGAGTTTTTACATGGTACATAAATTTAATATTGAGATATCCACTGAATATTTCATAGGTAATTTGCTACTGTGTTCTTTTAGTGACTTAAAGTCATTTGAATATCAAATATAAATAGTTGGTCTCTAACTTGTTGACTATTCCTGAAACAATTAAGCCCTTCAGCTAAAGCCCTCAAGACACCTGGGCCCTGCTGGAGGGCCGCCAGAAATCAAAGACAGAGATGTTCCTAGGAGGTTTCATAAACATGGGTATAATTACTATAAAATCTTCAAGGCAAAAACCAGCCTGAGAGCATCCTGAGGAACTTTGCCCCAGAGTCTTCATCTCCAAAAGAAGCTCCCCAGAGGGATGCCTTTCCTGACAAGCTTCCACTGGGAGGTTCCTCTTTCCCCTGGGACAAAAGCAGTCAGTAGGGCCATCTGTGGGTCGCAAGGAAAGATTGTGGAAATGCACCTGTTCCGAGCCCACAATAATCAAGGCAGGCTCAGGTTCCAGGCTAAAAGAGAAACTCCCCTTCAACGGATCAGAAGCCAGTGCGGAACAGGGAATGAGCAAAAAAGATGTGAGGGTGCGGGGATGGAAGGAAGGCCATCAACAGGGTTTGGGACTCCTCTCTGTCCCCAACATGTTCTGCTGTTTTCATGCAAGCAGGACTGGAACTCTGTAGTATCACCTGTGAGGTGAAGTCCAAATTCCTTCCAGTCAAGGTGCGGACCTCAATCTTAGGATAAGCTCCACAGAACCAACGGATTTGAGCATCAACTGTCAAAGATTTTTTTTGTTTGTTTTTTGGTCTTTGATGATTTGGAAAGATTATGATTTTGAAATGGGCTCTCTGATTACTCAATCAACAAACATTTGCAGGGTACCTTTTATATGGCAAGGCACCAGTCACAGCACTAAGAGGAATATAAGAAAAACAAACATGGTCTGTGCCTTAGGGAGCTTATACCGACAAAAGCAAACATATAATCATTAACCTTTATTTTTGTAGGTAACAAATGAGCAAGGTGTAAGATGCAAATCTGGGTTAAGGGGGGAGAATCAAGATATTCTCATTACCTGCTTCCTATGCCTCAAAAAAAAAATCCAGAAGATTTTGAAAGAATGCAGGAGATAAACATCACATAATTCCCTATTAATCTTCATATTCCAAAAATAATTTCTGAAGAATCACAGGAAATAAAATATTTGTGTATTTATTAGCAAAGGCAAGTTATATTATCAATTGCACACATCAGGGGCGCAAAATTGCACGGAACTACAACCTTCAAGTTCAAAAGTAAAATAATTTCTATCTCCAGAAAGCAATAACATTTCTAAAGATTCTCTTATCTTTTCATTGTAATTAGTAGATGTGTATTCCTAAGTCTTCTACAGCAATAAGAAATAAGGAGTGTATTTTTTTTTAATCAAATCAATTCTGACAGAAGGAGCTTACTTGTCCTGCTTGTTAAAAGGTTGAGCAAAAAAAGAAAGGAAGTCTGAATGTTTCAGAGTTGGGAGAAAGCCTGATTCCTTCTGACCCTGAGATATATAAAGAAACCAAACAAATACCAGGCAGCAAAATACTGAGGCATTTACCACATAAGAAACCACTCTTACATGGAAGTTGAGTACTGGGAAGGTTGTTGGGGAGGATACTATTCACAAACAACTGTCAAAAGATATGAGACTGGTGAGTTTTTCTTTTTCTAAAAATCATACTGAGTGATATTATCCTATCAAGAGGATATTCTGAAATATGTGGGCTATAGAAAAAGATGTAAGTACATTTAAAAAAAAATGTTTTTAAAAGCATAGTCAAAGCCATTCAAAAGAGAACTCACTCCATAAAAATGATTCTCATATTTTTTCATGAGATTATCACTTGGCCATTTTAGGACATTTCTCATATGCCTGGTTTTCATCCTGACATATGCAGATGACACAAAATACCTGAGCTTATGTTTTTATAGCTCCCTAAAATATAATGAAAACTATGCCTTCTGATGCTTTGCAGGGGGCTCTAGGATACTTTTCAAATCTTTCCTAAAAATATTTAATTTAGATAACAAGGACCAATGATAAACAAGCCAGACTCGAAACCACTCATTCTTTGGGGTCAGAAGTGATCTCTTGTCAGCCCATTGAAGTTGAAATGGAAGACAATGTGGGTCAGGCCACAGGGCCAGCTGCTTCTCCTTTTTGGTAAGGTACTTCTTTCCCCACACTCTCACCCAAGTTATCCAGCACCCAAAATAAACTCTTTCTGATAAAATTACTTTTGCTCTAAGTTAATTTTGTTTATGCATGAAAATTACTGTCTTGGTCCCATTTCCAAAGAGAAGTAGTTGGTTGCCAGTATACTTTACCATTTCAGCACATACATATAAACCACAAGCTGTTTACATCTACAACTCATGATTAATGCAAAATTTTGCTTTTCACATGCTTTTTTTCTTAAAGTTTTCAGTTCGGGCATTCTTAATTGCAGATGATGGGTTTCTCTCTATTACCCTTAATTTGATGATGCTATTATATGATTTTTAAAAATCTTTTGTTTGAGGTAATGAATTGGGAATCTGATAAATACACTAAATCTTATGATGGCATAAAAAATTATAGCACATAAATCAGTAACACTAACTCTAGTACTCCAAGTGCTGTTTAACAGATGTTTTACTGTGGGCTCTCCTTTACACCACTGGGTTAATTATCTAAAGAGGTACAGAGAAAAAGTCAATGTGGAGCTGGCATCTGGACCAGTCTTCATGTAAGGTGAATGGCTAAATCACCAAGGACAAGATACTTTTCTATGAAATAGGTCCTTCCTATCAGTAGGTTACGGCAGACTTCACTCACCCAAATAATGACTGCCGATCTACCTGAAAACACTATTACCTTTAGTGAAATATTAATTAGGAATAAGGAAAAGGTTAAGGTTTTATAGAGTTTAAGTGAAAGTGAGTCATTTTATGTTTGGTAGATTTTGAATTTTTTGAAAATATACAAAATTTTACTGAGCTAAAATTTGTTTCAGAAAATGGATTCCAATTTTCAGAGCTGCAGATCTGTATGTTAGTGCTTCTTTACAGAACTGGAGTGTTCTGGTCATCCAGAGAAATACACAGGTGAAAGGATGCTCCATGATTATAATGTTTAGATCAAAAGGTATGCTCAACTCCCAGGTGTTCTGGGAATACCTTATAAGCCAGGACAATGCTGGGTCACAAAACATCAGTGATCTTGGGAAGCCCAGAGAAGGTCAGAATACTACCTGGCAATACTAGGCTAACCCCAGGGGGTTCATCAATCCATGAATAATTTTGGGAGTTTTAATGACCTCCTGAGATAGATCACTCCAAAATGAGTCCAGCTAATCATGTCTCAGTTCTCATTAAAAAGATAAAAGAGATGTTTCTAACACTACTGAAAAATGTGTGTACATACCAAAGGATATAATATTCATTAGTATACCAGCATACAGAACACCAAACAATGGCGGATAGTTTCAAGGAATTCCATATTGTATCGTGGATCCAGATGGAACACAGAGACTGAGTTCTGGGCAGGCCAAAGGCCTTGAAAAATAATGTTGATTTGAAGGGGCAGGGAGAGTGGAAGACTTATGTGTGTCTGTTAAGTAACCAAACAAAGAAAAAATAAAACATTGTATTTACATATGTGTGTATAAATTTTAAAAGCCATTTAAACTGAACATTTGAAAAACATAAAACCTATTCATTAAACATGTGCCTCTGAAAGTATCACTGATCCAATCCTAGAAGATATTTTAATTTTACTAGCTTTTCAGCGGCCCAAATTCTCTGTAGTGATAAACTTCTCCTTCCTCACAATCAGTAATTAAGACTGGTTCAATAATTTTGGACTCACATATACTTTATCTAATATCCTTTTATATTTCTCTGCACTCCTCTACAACTCCTACCCCCAAATGCCCCAAATCAGACTATGTTAATTTAACTGATTCACTGTAAAGTTACAGCTAGATTCCAAATCTGACAAACATTCCAATTCATGAGACACCTATAGCACATTATCTATATTTGTACACTTTATTTAAAAACAAATAATACACTTAGAGCCACCAAAGATGGATATCTTAATTAGCTTATCCATACCCTGAATTTACAAAAGAAACTTCTGGCACCACAAAAATTAGCATTTGGATTAATTTACATTAATTGATGTAAATAAAATTTAAAATACCTAAAGATCAAACGATCTGGCCCAGGGCTCACCAGCTGGAGGACTGGGTGTGGAAAGAAAGGGTTATTTAGGAAACTGAACTGATGATACACCCTGTGGTTAGCTCTAGTCAACTGAACTTGAGAAGACATAAAATAACCAGCAGATTTCAATATTAAATAAAAGAAGTGGTTCCTCCTAAAAACGGGTATTAGATCATAGAGTTAGGATGGGAGTAGGGGATACCTCTTTATCTGGGCTGAAAAAAAAAAAGAGTGTGGAGAAGGGGAGTTGTATTATTTTCTCACAAGAGGCAAACTTCAGCCAAACAATGAGGAGATAGCAGGGAGGGAGACGGTAAACCAAAGACTTTCTGACTGCTGATAATACCAAATTTAGCAGCTCTCTACAGTCAATTAATATATCATTCTCTGAGATATTTTCAGAGAGGAGCTAACACCCACCCAGGGGGGAAAAATCATTCTACATTAACAAGGCACTCACTGGTTCACAGCCTGTTAAAAACCCAGGCAGACATTAGAGTTAATCCAAATTAAAATGATTTTGAAAATCTGCATCAGAGAGATGACAAGCATGTGGTCCCGGTTAAATCAAATCTAAAGTTTGGATTAGCAAAGATCCAGAAAATTCTGACCCCCTAAGCACCACTTCAGGAATACTGATAGAATCAATAAGTGGGATCTAGGGATCTGTTTGGCCTAACATTTGTGTTTTTTTAGAATTAAAAAAAAAAAAAACTGATGCAAAGAATCTATTAAATACTTTGTCAACTTGGCATCCCTTACACTGACATGAAGATCCAGTTGGATGACGGATATGGCCAATCACAAGGCAAAAGTAAAAATTATACCAATTATTCACGAATGAACTGTCCTTTGTTTTCAAACAGATGTTTTCTAGGCCTTTCTCTAAAATGAACTTTACGATTTGATACATTTCACAAAAAAAATACATATTTTTGTCAGCTACTACTTTGTACAACCTGAATCCCAGTGTCAAACACTTAAAGTACTGCAATTGTATAAATAACTAAACAAGTAACAGTAACGGAGAGGCAATTTCTGAGTAAATAAAATGAATGATTATGTTTTTAATAGTCTTGAAATCACTTTCAAAGAATAAAGTAATCTGAATAAAATTATAGTTAGAACTCTTTTTCATGTAAGTTCATTAATAATTTGGCTATTGGTTGAAAACATCACACAGACATATACCAACCAAAGATCCATTATCTCCACTCACTAACCACATTGATGGTTAATTTTAAGCAATTATTTTAAAGAAAAACAAAGCCTTTCAATCTGATTTGTGACATCTTAATATAGCTTAAATGATAAAGCCTGAGAAAAGCACCAACATAGATTTTTTTAATTGCATCCAACCATCATTTCAGATGTCATAAAGATTTGCTTCAGTTAAAATGGCAGCAATGACAAAGAGGTAGATATGAGAGATGCCATTTAAATATTTTAAGACTATTCTTAGGTGGAATTTTTAACTAGTTCAGGTAATTCCTAAAAATAATATTTACTCGTTAAATCTTTATCACGTAAGAACTTCATGACATGCTGTTTTGTAAGAGGGAAATATATGAAGTATTAAAAAGTGAGCCTTTAAAAAATGACATTTACTTAGCCAACATTAATGAGATCCCATAATTTTGGTGAACCAATCATTTTTCCTTCTACCTGAACTTTACTACAATTAAAGAATAGCTATATTTTCTCTACTGAAATTTCTAGGAGTTCACATTCAAAATTCTTGGAAAGTATATATGGTACTCAAAAGAGCACAAAGCGCATGAAATGTCCCCTGAAGTCCTAGAAGTTGAGCAGATATATTAAAAATACATTGATGGTCACAAATCAGGACCTTCACAGATTGGTAAACACACACACACACACACACACACACACATACATACACTCTCTCTCTCACTCTCTCTCTAACTCTTCCTCTCTCTCTGCCCCCTCAACCCCTGCCCCAAACTCAATCTTCATCCTCACTGTAAGGCTGCATTTATATATATATATTTTTAAAGGCACCTCTCATTTTCTAGCTATTGCCTTCTTGATATTTGTTTTTGTTAAAAAGCCTGAATGTTCAATGGAAATAGTTCAGAACTGAGAATGAAGTATTTTTCAATTCACATTTGAATAGCCAGGTTTTCTTACATTCAGATTTTAATACACTAGAACGACAGTCTTTAAAACAAGCATGCTAGCCTATAATGAATATAGTATATACAGTAATTTAAACATTTAGAACTATATATTATACTGCAAAAGCAAACAGCACAACACTCATCATACTCATCATCTGCTGTGTATACTACCTCCAAAAATGAAAATACAAAACAGTAAAATGCACCTATGGTTTTATATATATATATATATAGTTTATATATTATATATATTCTTACAATATATATAATATATATTTATAAAATATACATACATTTTAGACATTTTCAAATAAATCTTCATCATTATTTCCAAAAGAAATTTATAGCAAGAATACTGAAGGAATGAAAGTCAGATTAAAAAAAAAAATTTCTCACAAAGTTCATCATCAGTGATGCAGCTCAATCTCTCCGCTTTTGGTCATAACTAAAATGATTATAAAAGCTAAATATTTTGCATAACTAAGTATCTGTTTAATGGCAAAAGTTGCTAAACTTGTTCATTAGAAAAATACTGAAGGTCATTATATCACTTACGTTAAATATCCGTCTATGGTTTGAGTAGCAAATGAGCTCTATATGACAGCTGAGTTTTGAGAAGGGTGCTGCAAGCTCCCAGAGATGTATCCATAGCATATGAAAATAAGGCAGGGATTCACACCTCCTGCTGACTTTCATACTATTCCAATACATTTCATCCGAAATATTTACAAATGAAGCTCTACGAAAGCATTTCAATGGCTGTGTAAATATTGAATTTGTTCATTCTGTGAAGTTTCATTGAATGTTCAACAGGCTAGGGGAAAAGTCAGACACATGTATATGCTCCTCTGGATGGAAGACAGCTTTGGCTCATTTCTAGGCTGAGATCATGCAGTGCTGGTAGAGAAGACTCTCTCTATAGTCTCCAGTGGCACTGCACTGGCTTTCTAAGGAACTTTCAACAGTTCCATTTGCACTATAGTCTATGTATCTCATGGTTATTTTACACTTACTAACAGAAAAATTTCAACCATGAAGCATAAAATGAACAGGGTAAGAATGTCTTGGTTTTCAGAATTTCAGTGACATTAGTAAAGCAGGTACTGAAGATCTTAGAAGGTAATTAAAACAATAATTGGTAGAACAACAGTTTTGTGGTAATCCATCATAAATACACTAAGTAATGGCACCTTCCTTCCTTCCTGGAAGGAATTTTCCAGTATCCTTCTACAAATGTTAGGTTAGAAACATTCTTTCTTCACTATGAAGAACCAAAAGAAATTTACTGAACACAATATGGAATTCTGTATCTGCAAGGAAATATAAGCACTCACCTGATAGCTCATGTTTAGGTCAATTCATTTAATTACATAAAGGAGTCTCTTAAGCCTGCTTGTAACCAAAGTACAAAGATGAGAAAAGGTAGCTGTGTTAAAAATACTACGGCATATCTGTATGAAAATAAGGCAAATTTAGCACATGTCTTTAATGAAAATTTGCCTGTATAATGCAGAATTCTAGGGGCAAACAAGCGAAATTTTATAGAAATATTGTCGATCATTAGCCACATCACCACCAGCATACTTTTTCAAGGAGATGTACATATCATGAGAAGTATCACTGTTATGATGATGGAAAATGTGGGGAATGGAATATGTAGAAATTATTTTAATTGATTAAAATATTTATATATTTAATATTTTTTTATATCTAAGAGCTTATTTATTTTTTTGGTGGCAAGTTGGACATTAATAATTTATTTCTAATTTCTAGAATCGTCTCTGTCATTTGGGACAAAGAAAAAAGAGAATAAAGAGAAGCATAACAGCTATAGAAATAAGGTCTGTATGACAGGAGACTAGGTCTAAGTAGTGGTGTCTTAGGAATCCCAAAAGCTGACCACATGTAGGTGGGTCACAGGTAAGTTGGGCTGGGAAAGCCTGGCCTTTTAAGGTATGGATTTCCCAAGAAACAATACTGATTCACTGCCTATTAAAACATGTATATCTCAATTATAACAATGGGGGAGGAATAGGGAGAGAGAAAGACAGACCTTTTTAGTCAATATTTGGCAATGAACTCTTACATTCAGATTTCCAGGAGATTATTCTGAGAGAGATTAATAGAGGACTTCTGGGATACAAAACATTTGCTTTTAGTAGTACTTCCCCAAAAGCAGCTGCATGAAGTTAACCATATTCTTTGGACTCTTAATAATTATGAACTATTCTTGGTAATGTCAGATAAGTTGAATGTGACAGACAAAGAAGAAAGAGCACAGATCATCTGAAGCATCGTTAGATGGGTGTTGATAAACAAGTATTAGCAAATAACTTCCATCTTTTCAGTCACTGAAAAGTAAGATTTCATTGGTATGAAATAATCACTCTGGTACTAGAAATGTCACATGAATAAAGTGAATTTTAAAATAGAAATTATTATAGAGATATGCCCTGTTTAGCCTTAAAAAATAAACAGAATTTCAAACCTGAATAAGTTAAATCCTTTAGTAAAAGCAGAGCCCATCAACTATTCTTCACAATGGTGAGTGCTTGATAGCTAAACTTCAGAATGATACCAAATCTATTTTCAAACTGTAATACAATATAGAAATCTGCTTGCAAACTAAGTATTTGTTTAGCATTTCTGAATAGTAATATATTTAACATATTATTGCATTTTTCTCCCCCAAAAGGTAAAATGCTTTGCCAGGTGCTTTATGTGAACAGCTGAAAGGAGAGCCAAATTAAAAACTCAGTTTAACACTGCCTGGTCATTATACACGAAAGGGTTAGTATGGCAGATATGATAAAGATTACTATTTTGACTACTTAATGTGTTTAACAAGATTTCTCAAAAGAGAACTTGGTCTAAGTTTCCCACTTTTCTTCTGTTTAGTCCCAGCTATCAAGCCTCTTAATTATCCATTGCAGCATGCCCTACTTACTCAATAGGGACAAGCTAAACTTTTATTCGCTCAGGCCTGCCTAGCGAATTAGAACAACCTCAGAAATAAAGGCGTCTTTTGGGAGAAATTTGAAACAGACCTCTGGCTCACAGATTCAGCTGAGCTTGCAGCAACCTGAACAAACCTTAGTTTTAGAAAACAGTATATGAATTGCAAAACTATACTTCAACAAATGTTCTCTGTGCTCCTTCAGCAGAACAAAAGGGCAGGATGAGTTGATTCTTGCCCTTATCTTCTGTATCTCTTTTGTGCAGTTGATTACTTATAAACAGCTAGAAGGTGAAGATGATGCACTGCGTCATACAAAGACTTTAGCCAGTGCGTCAGCTCCAGCACTGGCTATATAGCATTTAGATGGGTGGAAAGCTACATCATGAATCGATTCTTCAAACTTCTTTCGATGAGCTGTGAATTCTTGGATACATGTCTTACTTTCTAGATTCCATAAACGTATTGAACAGTCATGACCTATACCAAAAAAAAAATTGAAAGGAAAAATTATATTAACATGAAAATGATAAGGACAAATAAATAATCCATAGTTGAGGTACTTACTGCCAGACATCAAGTAAAGGCCATTAGGATCAACTGCTAAACTTGTAACAGCTTCTAGGTGGGCTACCATCGAGTGGATCAGTTTGCCTTTGGAAAAAGAGATTATTACTCCTTATTAATGCCAATGCCTTTCCTCATCTTCAGGATGTGCCAGCTACTATGTCATGCTGGTTTCTCCAGTCTTCCCTCTGTGTGCTTACTGTATTAATGGCTTTTCCATTGACTAAAACAACGTTTCCCTCTTGCCTCTAGTCATGGCAGTGATACAAAAAACAAAAAAGCTCAAATTTTAGATTATACTTTTAAGACAATATGGAAGTCAGTTATTTCTAAACACATCTCTTAAGCCATATTTGTTAATTAGAACTTAGACATTATTAATCACCTACTTTGCATCCTTTAGCTACTGGCAAATTGAGTTGTGGAAATACAGAATTCAAATTCACACAGAGAAAACAATGAGGCAAAGAAAGAGGACAGAAATGAAACACAGCCACAATTTTAGTGGATACAACATATAGAAAAGAATTTAAAGTATTAAATAACTCATCACCAGCAGCTAAACAAAATCAGCAAAAGTCAACGAATTAACAAGGCAGATACTTAGGTAAATATGGCAGCTAATATAGGATACTTTCCTCCAGCACAGCTCTTCGTAGATTTCCTTTATACTGGTGAAATGTAATAAAATAAAACTTGAGGGCCGGGCGCAGTGGCTCTCGCCTGTGATCCCAGCACTTTGGGAGGTCGAGGTGGGTGGATCACAAGGTCAAGAGATAAGACCATCCTGGTCAACATGGTGAAACCCCGTCTCTACTAAAATTACAAAAAAAATTAGCTGGGCATGGTGGCGCGTGCCTGTAATCCCAGCTACTCAGGAGGCTGAGGCAGGAGAATTGCCTGAACCCAGGAGGCAGAGGTTGCGGTGAGCTGAGATCACGCCATTGCACTCCAGCCTGGGTAACGAGCGAAACTCCGTCTCAAAATAAATAAATAAAATAAAACAAAACTTGGGCATGTCTCCATGCACAATTCAAATCAATGAGGACCAACTAGTCAGTTTTATAACACATATAAGATTAGTCCATAGAAAATGAATAAAATGACCTGGAGATTTTCCATCTGCAACACTAAAAAAGGCTATCTGGTAACTTAATTACTGGATATTGAATAAGGCTATTCAATAATTGAACATTTTAAACAAAATATAATAATCATATGCCTCTACTTCCAATGTTTTTTCTACTTTTCCCCAATATATAATACTATAACAGATCATAGCAACAGATCATTTTTACTAGTATTTGAGAAAATTTTTCCTGGTGTCCATAGTGATAAACTTGGCTCTAAGGCCTAAATATAGCATCTGCTCACTACTAAATAAACCAAAATGATTCTGTATTATATAATAAAGACTAGTCTTAGATTTGGATGAAATGAAGAGAAACAGAGCCAGGAGAGTATTTGTGTTTTAGCGCCTATTCCCTGACTATGAAACCACCAACAGACATCAAAATTAGCCTACTTGTGGTAGGAATGTTTTTTCTTTTTGCTCTAATAAAAACCATTTTTTAATAAATTCTTACCTGTATTGTTATCATAGAATTTGATGTGCCTGTCTTCATGAGCAGTGATGCTGATTGGAAGAGTAGGATGACTGATTACTCTATTTATTTGGCAGGAAGAGTTGGCTGCTAAACAGAAAAAATTAAAAAGCAACACAATTTAGTCAAAGATATTTTTCACACAAAGGATAATTAAATTATCTACCTAAGAGATTGAAAAAGTAGGTTGGGTGTGGTGGCTCATGCCTATAATCCCAGCAGATGGGAGGCTGGGAGGCTGAGGTGGGTGGATTATGAGGTCAGGAGATGGAAACCATCCTGGCCAACATGGTGTAACCTTATATCTACTAAAAATACAAAAATTAGCCAGGTGTGGTGGCACATGCCTGTAGTCCCAGTTCCTCAGGAGGCTGAGGCAGGAGAATCACTTGAACCCGGGAGACAGAGGCTGCAGTGAGCTGAGATCATGCCACTGCATTCCAGTCTGGGTGACAGAGCGAGACTCCATCTCAAAAAAAAAAAAAAAAAAAAAGGTAAATAATGTGACTTTTATTTGTCTTTAGTTCATTTATTCTGTGATTGTTTTCAAAATTTCAATGTTAGGAAAGAGAACTGCCTGAACTATACTATACTGATAAATTTGGAAGTATTTCTAAATTACAATTTCCTGCTATATGTGCGTGCCATCAAAGGCTTAGTCTATAGCCACTAACATTGTTCATTCTACAATGTTCTGTGAGATTTTGCTACTTTTAATATAAAGTTCTATCATCACTTACATGGAGATAATTCTCAAATTTAAATCTCAGCTCTTTTTGCATACAAAGTTCTATATCACATCGTTATTATCTAAAGATAAATATGACAGAGACCTTCTTAATCCTTAAGTCCCCCTTTCACTCTTCCTCATCATAACAGAAATGGTCATCATTTGACGATGGAGTCTCGCTCTATCACCATGCTGGGGTGCAGTGGTGCAATCTGAGTTCACCGCAACCTCTACCTCCTGGGTTTAAGCAATTCTGCCTCAGCCTCCAGAGTAGCTGGGACTATAGGCGCAAGTCACTACACCCAGATAATTTTTGTATTTTCAGTAGAGACAGGGTTTTACCATGTTGCCCAGGATGGTCTCGATCTCCCAACCTCGTGATCTGCCTGCCCTAGCCTCCCAAAGTGCTGGGATTACAGGCGAGCCACCATGTCTGGCCCAGGTTTGGAATCCTAAAAGTCAGCATCCTAACTGTATTTTTTGTGTTAGTAGGTTCCAAAGAAACTTCAACTATATGCACAATGAGATAGGCAAGCACATATTATTAACCCCATATTACAGTGAACACATCAAGGTTCAGAAAAAGTTGTGACTCCTCCACAATCAGGTGACAAAATCAGTACCTGTTCTAGCTTCTAACTCTCTTCCGACCTGACGGTTCATGCAAAACACACAACTGCCAAAATTGGCTCCTAAATGATCATAAGTTCTTTCTGAAAGGCTTTTACCAAAAAGAAATCAGTAATTTAAAACTTTAGTGATTTCTGTTAAGCTTTTTACAAGAGAAAAGAAAAACTGACATAAAGAAAACACTAATTGAAGGTATGTCAAAGTTTTAAAAATTAAATTATGGTCCAAGGAGAGGAAGGGGTGTCTTTGTAAAATATATTACTCGAACAACTGTCAAAATCTGAATATAAATAGTAACTCAGATAATAGTACTGTGTCAATTTTAAGTTTCCTGATTTTGATCTACATTTTGCACTACATCAGAGAATGTCCTTGTTCTTAGGAATTACATGCTAAAGGATCTAGGGGAATGCATGACATCTCTCATATGGTTGAAAATTAAAAATTATACACACATATAGAGTGAAAAAGCAAATGTGGCAAAATGTTAAAAACTGCTAAATATGGGTGAAGAGTAACCAGGAGTTCTTAAACTATTTTTGTACCTTTTCTGCAAGTTAAAAGTATTTCAAAACGAAGAGTTAAAAATTTTTTTGACCCCTAGAATAGGTATTACAAGTTTATATTCACATAATAGAAAATATAGCTAAAAAATAGTCTAATCTTACTGGATTTTCATGTTGTATCTAGAAATATGACATCTTAAAAACTGAAGACAGTCTTTCCCCAATGAGAGTGGCAGGTAAATTACCTAGCCTGTTATTTAAATATAAAACAAAGTTGGGTGCAGTGGCTCATGCTTGTAATCCCAGCACTTTGGGAGGCTGAGGTGGGTGGATCACTTGTAGTCAGGAGTTTGAGACCAGCCTGGCCAACATGGTGAAACTCTGTTTCTACGAAAAATACAAAAACGGGTCAGACATGGTGGCACATGCCTGTGGTCCCAGCTACTCTGGAGGCTGAGGCAGGAGAATCACTTGAACTTACAGATGGAGGTTGCAGTAAGCTGAGATCGTGCCATTGCACTCCAGCCTGGGCAACAGAGTGAGACTCCATCTCAAAAGAATAAATATAAAACAAAAACTCACTTGACCATGTGGAATAAGTTCTTGGTCAGTTACATGTAATTTAGACATTCCTAAACAAAAAGATGCTTGTTTACAAAATTCAGACTATGTGTTATTTCCTCCAGAGATAATACTCCATTGAGCAATACCCTCTGTAAAACCCAACAAGAGAAAAACAGTAACAACAAAAAAAGAAATACTTTAAGTATCCCATATATTCTGAGAGAGACGTTTTAGAGAATAGCCTCAATTACTTTGAGAGCTAGAAAATAAATAAGATTGAAATCAAATCATGGAAGCAGGCAAAAGAAAGTTCTTATTTGGTAATACTTTTAAGGAAGCTTCTCCACTTGATGACAAATCAGAGAAGTAGGCAGAATGCAAAGAACACTACTCATACCCGGCTCGTGACATACCTGCTTCAACTACCTTTGACTTTACCAGTCATTGACTTTACCACAGCCACTGACGTCACTGAGAAGAAGGGTAATTCCTATTCTAACAAACATCCTTCATCACTTTAAACTCTATATAAAATTCACTTTCACCTTGAAGCTTGTTTGATCCTAACTTTCATTTTAAAAAAAATGCTAAATTCCAAAACAACACAACACAATCAAATACAAATAGCAAGGGGTAGTTCACAGTAAAACATAAAAGACTAATTTAAGTTTGCTTTATAAAACCTTAAAAGTAAAAAACGTTAATTTAGAAAATGTTGAAACGTATTACAACTCAAAATAATTATCATTTATTCCAGTAATGTTGCCTTTGTTGAAAACGTTCTTGGAAGTCTTCTCAAAATGTTTCCAGTATCAGGTAAAAAGTCCTATTAATTTAGGGTCACATCTCTTGGGGGGAAATGTGGACTCACCTAGTTCTCTTTATCCATCTTACCCACCAGACTTGACATCTTATTAACCTGCAGTCATTAAAAAGCACTATTTCCACTCAGGATGTTTAAGAATTGATCATATAATCTCTGAAGGTAATTAAAAAATGTTCTCATCATTTTTAATTTCTTATTAGTTTTTTAATTTACTACTATAGTTTTGGGTCATATATTTAAATGTGATTTTAAATTTATTGAGAGTCTAAAACCTGTGTTTCTTGGTGAAAAAATTCTCCTTTACAATTCTATCTTCTCAGTTTTTATTTTCCTGTCTCTCTTGTTTATATCCAAGTAGCTCAAAGTTCTATTCATGCTTACTTCCTCAAACAAGTCTCAGCATATCAGAAGAAAACAAACAACAGAGCAGGAAGGGAAAATGATGAAAACCACAACGGAATGAAGAAACTTTTGAAAGAAGAGACGGAGAATGAGAACAACACAAGAACATATGTACACATGTGCACGTACATGTTCACATATACATGCATACACATACAACATGTAATCACTTTCAAAGCTAGTTCTCAGATTAAAACAATGCTATATGTAAGTGGTATTCTTCATGAACTGCAATCTAAACTGTGACTGGATTATGGCTAATGACAAAAAGCGATTGTTAAGAAAGCCAAAAACCAAAAAACAGACTGTAATATCTTCTTCATAACCTGAAAAAGCATTTATTTACTGACTTTCTGCATCCAATAGGAAGCTTCAGATTTGGAATTCTGAGTGCCACAATATGATCTGTATTGAGCTGTACCAAATTATGCTATTAATATAAAATTCAGTTGATTTAAAATATGAAATTAGGAGAAATGAAAAATAGATTTCATTTTCTATTCAGAATATTGCTTTCTTCAAATAGAATTGAAAATTAATCATTTAGTATGAAATAAAACGACCCATCTTTAAAATAGCTCAAATGCTATTTCAAACAGTATAGTTATAAATGTACATAAACTTAACCCAAATTCTTAAAATGTAAATAAGTACATCCTTCTAAGTAACTGTTTTCTGAGATTTAGGAGACAGAAAGCTTTATACTGACAAACATTTTTCACAGCTGACTCTAGTAGTTATAATGTTGATTAAGTTAAAAAAAAAAGCACAGACTATTTAAAATTGGTATGCATACTTGTATCTACATTGGATTCTAAAGTTAGAATGCGTTGTTGTGTTTCCATGTTAAAGATGCTTGTATATCCCTTGCTGAATGATGCTACCATATGGCTCGGGTCACTGCTCACTAGATCCACAGAGGCAGGGATTCCCAATTCTAAAAGAGAACATATTGAAATAGAATGGCAATTAAACCATCTACTTGACAATGTGCTTAAAATATAGCAAAACAAATAATGGCATGGTTTCCTTAAAAAGTAAACAAGGCTTACCATAAGAATAAGAATTAGCTCATAACTATTCATTGGAGATTACTTCTTTGTAACTTTTAGCCCCAGTCTATTTATTACCCTTACCTGCTCAGCAGATCTTCTACCTGTTACTTAGCTGATACATTCATGGAATGCAAGCCTTTATTCAGAAAGCAAATGGAAAACATGTATAAATTACAAATTTTGCTGCTTCCATCCAACCTGGACCTTAGAGTGGCACAGTGGGAATTTTTCATTTAAAAAAAAAACCCATCTCTTACCAGAAATGTTAGCTCATCAAAAATAGAGAAATTAAAAGTAAAATTTAAAATTATTACTTATTGTTAGAGTTATACAAATATCATATGAAGACAACTCATCAAAGCCTGGAGAGAAGTTATAATAACTCAAAAATAAGGAAGGTATTTTTATTTACCATCTAGAATACATTAACACTTAAGAGTTTATTTATAAACATGAAAAGTAGAAGGAAATGTATACGGTGAATATAATAATCTGAATTTTTTCATTTGGCTCAAAATCTAACTACAGCAAGCTAACAGTTCAAAAATGTGTGTGTACTACAGAAGAAGATATACAAATAACCAATAAGCAAACAAAAGAAATGCTCAACATAATTAGCCATCAAAGAAATGCAAACAAACTAAGATAAAATACTACTACACATCCACCAGAATGGCTAAAGTTAAACAGACTGACAATACCAAATGTCTGTAAGGGTGTGGAGCAACTGGAACTCTCATACACTGCTGTCAATGTGTAAAATTTTGTGGTATAACCACAAAATTTTTTGAAAAATATTCAGTGATTTCATATAAAGTGAAATAAGCATCCACCTGAAAGTCCAGCAATTCTAAGTCTCTACACAGCTATAATGAAAATATATAAATGTTCATAGCAGCTTTGTACAAAAGAGCAAAAAAACTAGAAACAACCCAAATATACATCAAGATGTAAATGAACAGACAAATTATGGCTTAATGAAATACTATCAAATTTAAAAAAAGAAATAATTGATATAACACAAATGAATTTCAGAAACATTATAGAGTAAAAGCACAAAGAACACATACTGTATTATTCCATTTACATTAAGTTTGAGTAGATAAAACTAATCTATGATGAAAGAAATCACAACAGTAGTCTCTGGTTGGGAATAAGGAGAGTGCGTTGAGTTGGAAAGACAGGAAGGAGCCTTGGGGAGATAAAGAAACATTCTGCCTTTCATATGGTTTGAATCTGTGTCCCCACTCAAGTCTCATGTCAAACTGTAATCCCCAATGTGGGAGACAGGGCCTGTTGGGAAATGACTAGATGATGGGGTGGATTTTTCCCTTTGGTGCTGTTCTCATGATAGAGTTCTCATGAGATCTGGTTGTTTAAAAGTATATGGTACCTCCCACCCACTTCTTCTTCCTGCTGTGGCTATATAAGACATACCTCCTGTCCCTTTGCCTTCCACTATGATTGTACATTGCCTGAGGCCTTCCCAGAAGCCAAACAGAAGCTTCTATGCTTCCTATACAGAACCATGAGCCAATTAAGTCTTTTTTTCAAACAAATTACCCAGTCTCAGGTATTTATAGTAGTACAAAAATGGGAAAATAGTCTTTTTTTTTTTTTTTTAAAGAAAATGTAGAGACAGGGCCTCACTATGTTGCCCAGCTGGTCTCAGACTCCTGGGCTCTAGTGATCCTCCCACCTCAGCCTCCCAAAGTGCTAGGATTACAGGTGTGAGCCACCACACCCAGACTCTACATCTTGATGTATGATTTACAAGGGTGTACTTATCAGACTCACTGACATGTATCCTTAATATCTGTTTTTCACTATAAATTATATGTAATTTTTATTTTTATTTTTTTTGCAATGGAGTTTCACTCATTCACCTAGGCTGGATGACTAGACAAAGTGGTGCAATCTTAGCTCACTGTAACCTCTGCTGCCCAGGTTCAAGCAATTCTCCTGCCTCAGCTCTACATGCGCCTGCCACCATGCCCAGTTCTATTTTTGTATTTTTGGTAGAGACGGGTAGGGGGGTTTTTCACCATGCTGGCCAGGCTGATCTTGAACTCCTGACCTCAGGTGATCAACTCACCTCGGCCTCCCAAAGTGCTAGGATTAAAGGCATGAGCCACTGTACCCAGCCCTAAAAATTTTAAATCTGTGTGTTCTTCTTTCACCAAAAAGTATGCTTTTAAAAATTACAGGCCAGAAGCGGTGGCTCAGGCCTGTAATCCCAGCACTTTGGGAAGCCAAGGCAGGTGGATCACTTGAGGTCAGGAGTTCAAGACCAGCCTGGCCAACATAGCAAAACCCTGTCTCTATTTTAAAAAATACAGGAATTATACCCCAGAATGTACAGTACAATTAAAAAAAAAAAAAACAAGAAAAAAATTAGCCAGGTGTGATGGTGTGCTCTTGTAATCTCAACTACTCAGGAGGCTAAGCAAGAAATTCAAACAAATACATTTTTCTTGCTTCAAAAACTTTCAAATTATATTTAAAGAGTTCAGAGAATCATTTATTTGCTTGCTTGTTTTCAGAGTAAACTGTTTTATAGAGAATTCAGCAAAATAATTTTTTGAAGTATGTACCTTGAGTATCATTAAACACACTTAGTGCTGGAGCAACCTCCGTTGTATTCCATAAACGCAGAGTGCCATCTGCTGAACAGGACAACAAACGCTGATGTGCTGCACTATAAGCCAAACCCCAGACTGCATCCGTGTGGCCTAGCAGAGGGCCTCGTAAAACAGAAGGATCTATACAAAACAGCAAAAATGCAAAATCAGGAGAGAAAAAAACCCCCATAGGTAATTAGATTTCAAAGAAAGTAAAATATATAAACAACAGCACCTGATTAACAGTATAAAATATGACTCTTGGTTTCTATTTTTCTTCTGACATGCTACAGTAAACCAACAGGCTTGGAAATACACAAATATAAAGTTTGAATTTTTTTAAATTAAAATTAAAAAGCACGTATTTTTCTCCTTTAAAAAACAGATATTTCTTCCCCCTTTCTTTTGTCCTTCCATTTGTCTAAATATTTTTAAAGCATGTTAATACAAATCATTTGAATTTAATTCATCTTTGGAGAAATCACAATTCATACGCCCTGAGGAAGTGAACAGAGAGGTCCTCTCCCTCTCTGAAGTCCTTTACACTTTGGCTGTACTTCCTTCTGTCCACTTATCTTACTATATGATGGATGGCATTTATTCCTGAAAATATGACAAAATGGACAGGAAGTGACATTTACAGGAACCCCCAAATTCTCAAACAGCAGTAACTGAGATGTGGTGATATGTATGCAGGGGAAGAGGGAGGGAAGTGGGGAGGTTAACTGAGCACAGTCTCATGACAAAAGACAAATTGGAAATTTTACTAATCTTCACAATGATTCTATGAAGTGGTACTTTCAAGATGACTCACAAATGTTAAGTCTGGAAATGTCAATGGTATGTCTTATATCCTGTCACACATACCATAAAATATTTATTGAAGACACAGTGTGTGTCAGGCACTATGCTCAATGATGGAGTCAAATATATGATTAAGACTCAATTCTAACCCAGTCCTCAACAGACAATGATGAAAGTACAGTAATAGTGACAGATATCAGTAAGCACAGAGAATAACTGGGATGAGTGAAAACTTGGAGAGTGACACCTAGAATTTACAGATGTTAGCCAGTCGAAGAAGAGAGGGAGAGCATGCTTGACAAAGAGGCAGCATCTAAAAAACCCCATGAAAAAAGAAACAGCATGATATGCAAGGAAATTTATAAGCAATTCAGTGTTACTGGTGTGTGGACTTTGGGTTAGGAAGCAGATGGGATGAGGGCAGCTAGTTCATGGTGTGATTTCTATTACAATTAAGAAATTTGGAAATTATCCTGAAAGCAACAAGAAACCTGTCTCCAAGAGCAGTAGGATCAAATATATATTTCATAAGGTAATCTTGGTAGTAGTATAGAAGACAGACTGGACAGAATTAAGACAAAGGCAAGGGGCTGTTTCAGCAGACAAAGAATAACAAAGATCTAAGGCAAGGGGAAGTAGTAAGAGGGACAAAGCAGAAAAAGTAAATTCAATAAATATTTAGGGAGTCATTACCAAAAAACTAGGTAATTAGTAAGTGGGGACAGTGTGACAGGATAGGGAATCAAGAATAATTCTTGGGTTTCTAGTTTGGGTGATTCCTGTAGTGCCACCAACTAAAAAAGAATATACAGGAGAAGAAACACAGAACTTGTTAGGATTTACAGACAATGAAACAGTCATCCTGACACTCCTGCAGTCAATCTGAAGCCTAAAGAAGAGATTTATGAGTCAACTGTAGGTAAAAGCATAGAAGTAGATTCAGTCTCTCAAGGAATGTTTGTACAGTGCAAAAAGTTAGGTTCTGGGTCTTGATAAATGCCGATATTTAAGGCAAGAAAAACAAAGGAACAATGAAGAACAAACAAACAATGAAGAACAGGAAATAGAAATTATTACAAAGTATCAAAAAGCCAATACATTTCAAAAGATTTCAAAAAAGATGGAGTTGTTAATCTCAGATATAGCCAATACATCCAGTAAAATAAGGACTGTAAAATATTCTTGGATCAGGCAATTCGTTACCAATAATCTTGTTTTATTCAAGTGTTATAGCCAGAAGCCAGAATGTAGAAGGATAAAGGAGAGAAGACATGAATTTAGTAACTGGTAATTATGTTTTCTAGACAACACCGTCAAAGAAACAGATGATGAGGAAAAGAGAGGGCCTAAACAGAAGCCAGACAGGGAAACAGGGTCAAGAAAAGGCTTCTTCTTGTCCAGAACGGGAGGTACCCAAATTCATTTGTTTGCTGAGGGCATGGAAAGGGAGCAAAGAGGGTAAGGCTTCATAAGATTCAAGACAATGAGAGAACAAGAGCAAGAGATTAGAATGCAGTCACGAAGAGACAGAGAGAGATTCGAGTACAGTCCCAAAATAAACTGAGTACAATGGGAAGGACTTGCCTGAGACAGCATGAGGGACAGTTGATCCTCTGGCAGAGAGGTAAAGGAAGTAAGAAAAGGCATGGAACAAATAACTTATAAGAGAATTGGGGAGAGTGGGGTTAACTTTCACAAAATATTAATGCTTATTAAATAAATGCTGGGAAAAATTTTTGTTTATTGAATTTCTAATCCTTACCCAGGTTTGGTGGTAACAAATATAATCTAAAATAATAATGAAATTAAAATGTTTTTATGACAGATATGATACTTCAAACCAGTCTAGAACTTAAGAGAAAACCAAAATAGCCAATTCCTAAATAGTTTTTACAAGTGAATCTATGGCATTATCTACTGATAGATTATAATATGTATTTATGATTTATGAAACTGTTCCCAAAACTAAAGGGCACTTCTTAACTTTTGAGGCCTTTTATATATTTTGGTGTCATGGACTACAAAAATTATTAGCTTCTACAGCAACTGACCAAGGAATGGCACCAATATTCATTTTTCTTAAAAGCTGTTGGACAAGAATAGTGATGAAATATTATTACAGATTAGTAATAATGGTATTAAGAACCCTACAGATGCCTAAAATAAGAAAACAACTGTCAGTCAAGCCTGCATTTCCAGTCAATAAGACTTTGGAGAAGTGAGAACTGTATTTTCAAGAAGAATGTTTTTCTCTTTTCTTCTTTTAACATTTATATATCAAGTTAATTTCTAAATATAGAAGTCCTTTTTAACAAAATAAAGATGTGGTTCCCTTCACCTATTTATTTTCAAAAATCTCTTATCTTTTCCTTTTATATTCTATAAAAGTATTTAAAAAACTCATTTTATTCTTTCGACCTTTGGGGAATCACCTACCATAAGAATCATAGGGGTCGATGTTGGGATTAGTGGTGTTCCAGCCCTGGATCAGTCCATCAGTACCACCGCTGTAACACTGCTCACCATTGCTGCTCATTACCACACAAAGCACTGGACCTCTGGGAGATTAAAAAAAAGAAATCAATTGCTATTCTCAAAAACCAACCTAATAACATGATTTCTTGAAAATAAGAATGTTTAATTACTCAAATGGCTATTTTTCTGCTTTTTAGAAAAAATGAAAACACAGATACTATAAAAGCACTGTTCATTTTTCTTCCTCTGGTTTAAGAGGTTGGTAAATTATGGTCTGTAGGTCAAATCCAACCACTGGTCTGTTTTTGTACGATCCTCAAGCTAAGAATGGTCTTTACATTTTTAAAGGGTTATAAAACAAAACAAATAGAATATGCAACAGAAACGATATGACCAGTAAATTCTAAAATATTTTTAAAAATCTAACAGTCTAAAGTCAGGTATTTATTATGTGACTCTTTACATAAAAAGTATGCCAATCTCTGTGCTAAATCAAGAGAAAAAAAACATTCCTTAAATGGAAACAGAAAAAAATATATATGCAATGTATCATCACACACACACAAAATTCTCAAAAAACCTTTTAACTTTTAGCTTCAAGGGTACATATGCAGGTTGGTTCTATAGATAAATTACATGGCTTGGTGGTTTGGTGTACATATTATTCCATCACTCAGGAAAAAAAACATAGTACCCAATGGGTAGTTTTTCAATCCTCACCCTCTTCCCACCCTCCACAGTCAAGTTGGCCCTAGTGTCTATTGTTCCCTTCTTGTGTCCATGTATAATAAATGTTTAGTGTACATGCAGTGTTTGGTTTTCTGTTCCTGCATCAGTTTGCTTAGGATGATAGCCTTCAGTTCCATGATGTTCCTGCAAAGGACAGGATCTCGCTTTTTATGGCTGCATAGTATTCCATGGTGTATATGTACCACAGTTTCTTTATCCAGTCTACTACTGATGGGCATTTAGGTTGATTCCATGTCTTTGCTACTATGAATAGTGCTATGATGAACACACATACATGTGTCTTTACAGCAGAATGATTTATATTCCTTTGGGTATATACCTAATAATGCTGGGTTGACTGGTAGTTCTAATTTCTTTGAGAAATCACCAAACTGCTTTCCACAGTGGCTAAATTTACGCTCCTACCAGCAGCATATGAGTGTTCCCTTTTCTCCACAGCCTTGCCAGCATCTGTTATTTTTTGACTTTTTAATAATAGCCATTCTGACTGCTATGACATTGTGGTCTTGATTTGCATTTCTGTAACAATGAGTGATGCTGAGCATTTTTCTGTGTCTGTTGGCCACATCTTTTCTTTTGGAAACAATCTGCTCACATCCTTTGCCCACTTTTTAATGGGGTTGTTTTTTAATTATTGATTTGCATTTCTGTAATAGGTGATGTTGAGCATTATTTCGTTTCTGTTGGCCACATGTATGTCTTATTCGGAAACTATCTGTTCACATCCTTTGCTCACTTTTTAATGAGGTTGCTTTTGTTTGTTAATTTGTTTCGGTTACTTATAGATTCTGGATATTAGTCCACTGTCGGGATTCATAGTTTGCAAATATTTTCTCCCATTCTGTGGGCTATTTACTCTGTTGATAGTTTCTATTCTATGCAGAAGCTCTTCAGTTAAATTAGGTCCCATTTGTCATTTTTTTGTTTTTGTTGCAATTGCTTTTGGTGTCTTCATCATGAAATCTTTGCCAGAGTCTACATCTAGAATGGTATTCCCTATGTTTTCTTCAAGAGTCTTTACAGGTTTTGGTTTTAAATTTAAGTCTTCAATTCACCTTGAGCTGATTTTTGTATATGGTACAAGGAAGGGGTTCAGTTTCAGTCTTCTGCATGTGGCTACCCATTTATCCCAGCATCATTTATTGAATAAGGAGTCCTTTCCTCATTGCTTTTGTCAACTTTGTTGAAGAACAGATGGTTGTAGGTGTGCAGCTTTATTTCTGGTCTATTTTTGTACCAGTACCATTCTGTTTTGATTACTATAGCTCTGTAGTATAGTCTGAAGTCAGGTAAGGTGATGCCTCCATCTTTGTTCTTTTTGCTTAAGATTGCCGTGGCTATTCAGGCTCTTTTTTGGTTTCCATATACATTTTAAACATTTTTTCTAATTCTGTGAAGAATGTCATTGGTAGTTTGATAGGAATAGCACTGAATTTGTAAATTGCTCTGGGCAGTATGGCCATTTTAACAATGTTGATTCTTCCTATCCATGAACATGGAATGTTTTTCTATTTCTTTGTGTCATCTCTGATTTCTTTGAGCAGTGTTTTGTAATTCTCATTGTAGAGATCTTTCACCTCCCCAGTTAGCTGTATTCCTAGGTATTTTATCTTTTTTTGCAGCTACTCTGAATGAGACTGCATTCCTGATTTGGTACTCAGCTTGGGCATTATTTGTGTACAGAAATGCTACTGATTTTCATACACTGATTTTATATCCAGAAACTTTGCTGAAGGTGTTTATTTGATTTAGGAGCTTTTGGGCAGAGACTATGGCATTTTCTAGGATAAAATTATACAGTCTGCAAACAGAGATAGTTTGACTGCCTTTGTTCCTATTTGGATGCCTTTTCTTTTTCTTGCCTGACTGCTCTGGCTAGGACTTCCAGTACTATATTGAATAGGAGTGGTTCTCATACCTAGAATATACAGCTAACCAGGGAGGTGAAAGATCTCTACAAGAAGAATTACAAAACATCCTTATCTTGTTCCAGGTCTCAAGAGAAACGCTTCCAGATTTTGCCTGTTCAGTGTGATGTGGGCTGTGAGCTTGTCATAGTTGGCTCTTAATATTTTGGGGTACAATCCTTCAACGCCTAGTTTGTGGAGGGTTTTTAAAATGAAGCGATGCTGAATTTTATCAAAAGCCTTTTCTGCATCTATTGAGATGATCAAGTGATTTTTGTTTTTAGTTCTGTTCATGTGATGAACCATTGATTTGTGTATGTTGAACTAAGCTTGCAACCCAGGGATAAAGCCTACTTGATTGCAGTGGATTAGCTTTTTGATATCCTGCTGGATTTGGTCTGCTAGTATTTGAAGATTTCTGCATCTATGTTCATCAAGGATATCGGCCTAAAGTTTTCCTTTTTTGTTGTGTATCTGCCAGGTTTTGATATCAGGATGATGCTGGCCTCATAGAATGAGTTAGGGAGAAGTCACTCCTCCTCAAAATTTTTTTGTTGTTTTTTGGGTGGAGTTTCGCTCGTCGCCCAGGCTAGAATGCAATGGCGATCTCGGCTCACTCAACCTCTGCCTCCCAGGTTGAAGTGATTCTCCTACCTCAGCCTCCCAAGTAGTTGGAATTACAGGTACCTGCCACCATGCCTGGCTAATTTTTTTGTATTTTTAGTAGAGATGGGTTTTTACCATGTTGGGCAGGCTGGTGCCAGCTCTTCTTTATGTGCTTGGTAAAATTCAGTTGTGAATTCATCTGGACCTGGGCTTTTACTTCTTGGTAAGTTTTTTATTACTGATTCAATTTCAGAACTCAGTATTGGTGTGTTCACAGTTTGAATTTCTTCCTGGTTCAGTCTTGGGATGTTGTTTTCAGGAATTTATCCTTTTCTTCTACATTTTCTAGTTTGTGTGTGTACAGAGAGGTATTCATAATAGCCTCTGGTTTTTGGTTTTTGTTTTTTTAATTTCTGTGGGGTTGGTGGTAATATTCCATCTATCATTTCTGTTGTACTTGGATCTTCTCTTTTTTTCTTTATTAGTTTAACTAGTGGTCTACCTATCTTACTTATTGTTTCAAAAAACCAAATTCTGGTTTTAATGATCTTTTACATGGTTTTTTTCTGTGTTTCAATTTCATTCAGTTCAGCTCTGAGTTTGGTTATTTCTTGTCTTCTGCTAGCTTTGAGGTTGGTTTTCTTTTGTGTGTGATGTTAAGTTGTTAATTTGAGATCTTTCTAACTTTTTGATGTGGGTGTTTAGCACTATAAACTTCAACACACCTTTAGCTGCCTCCTAGAGATTTTGGTATATTGTATCTTTCGTTTCATTAGTTTCAAATAATTTTTTGATTTCTCCCTTAATTTCATTATTTGCCAAGAAGTCACTCAGGAGCAGGTTAATTTCCGTGTAACTGTATGGTTTTGAGCCATCTTGGTATTGATTTCTATTATTTATTTATTTATTTCAGACAGAGTATTGCTCTTTTGCTCAGGGTGGAATGTAGTGGTGTGACTTTGGCTTACTGCAAACTCCACATCCCAGGCTCAAGTGATCATCCCACCTCAGCCCTCCGGGAGCGGGGACTACAGGAGCACACCACCACTCATGGCTGATTTTTGTATTTTTTGTAGAGATGGGGTTCTGCCACACTGCCAGGGCTGGTCTCAAACTTCAGAGCTCATGCAATCCACTCACCTCCAGCTTCCCAAAGTGCTGGAATTATAGGCGTGAGCCCCTGCACCCAGCCATTGATTTCTATTTTTATTGTATTTGGTCTGAGAGTGTGGTTGGTACGATTTTAGTTTTTCTAAATTTGCTGAGAGGAGTTTAATGGCCAGGAGTGTGGTTGATTTTAGAGTATGTGTCATGTGCAAATGAGAAGACTATATATTCTGTTATTTTGGGGTAGAGAGTTCTGTAGATATATGTTAGGTCCATTTGGTCAAGCTTCAAGTTCAGGTCCTGAATATCTTAGTTTTCTGCCTTGATGATATAATACATCCAGTGCGTTGTTAAAGTCTCCTGCTATTATTGTATGGTTATCTAAATCTCTTTGATGGTCTCCAAGAATTTACGTATCTGGGTGTTCCTGTATTGGGTGCATATATATTTAGGATAGTTAAGTCTTTTGTTGAATTGAATTCCTACCCAACATGTAACGCCCTTCTTTGTCTTTATTGATCTTAGTTGGTTTAAAGTCTGTTTTGTCTAAAATAGCAAATCCTGCTTTTTTCTGTTTTCCATTTGCTTGACTGATCGTTCTCCATCCCTTTTCTTTGAGTCTATGGGTGTTACTGCATGTGAGATGGGTCTCTTAATGACAGTATATAATTAGGTCTTGGTTCTTTATGCAACTTGCCAACATGTGCCTTTTAATTGCGGCATTTAGCCATTTTACATTCAAGGTTAACATTGATATGTGCGCATCTGATCCTGTCATGTTGTTAGCTGGTTATTACATATACTTCATTGTGCAGTTGCTATAACGTGTCAGTAGTTTATGTAACTAATTGTGTTTTTGTGGCGGCTGGTAATATTTCTTTTGCTTCCACATTTAGAAAAAATATGAAACCATTTGGCCAGGCGTGGTGGCTCATGCCTGTAATCCCAGCACTTTGGGAAGCCAAGACGGGCAGATCACTTGAGGTCAGACTTCAAGCCAGGAGTTTGAGACCAGCCTGGCCAACAGGGTGAGAAACTCTGTCTCTATTAGATCATGCCACTGTACTCCAGCCTGGGCAACAGAGTGAAACTTCATCTTAAAAAAAAAAAAGAAAGAAAAGAAAAAAAAATATGGAATTCTTCATGAATCTCTGTCATTCTTGCACTGAGGCCTCACTAATCTCTGTATCTTTCCAATTTTAGGGGACGTGCTGCCAAAACAGGCACTTGAATATTTTAATCCAGCTTATATGAGGGAAAAAAGCTGGAAATTGTTTTTTTTTTTGTTTTTTTTTTTTTTTTTTGAGACGGAGTTTCGCTCTTGTTACCCAGGCTGAAGTGCAATGGCGCGATCTCGGCTCACCGCGATCTCGGCTCACCGCAACCTCCGCTTCCTGGGTTCAGGCAATTCTCCTGCCTCAGCCTCCTGAGTAGCTGGGATTACAGGCACGTACCACTGTGCCCAGCTAATTTTTTGTATTTTTAGTAGAGACGGGGTTTCACCATGTTGACCAGGATGGTCTTGATCTCTCGACCTCGTGATCCACTCGCCTCGGCCTCCCAAAGTGCTGGGATTACAGGTGTGAGCCACCACACCCGGCCCTGGAATTTCTAATATTTAAACCTAGTTGCCTCTAGTTTAAAGATATAAGTATGAACCTCATTTAAACATCATGTAAATAAAATCTAATTTAAGCACAAATCCCTATTTGGCAGCGATGAACTTAGTTTTAACATTATATTATCTGCCAATTTCTGGTACATTTAAAAAACTCTCGAATACAAACACTACCTAATAAGTGAAAGAAAATAAAATATCCTAATCATGCTGTTTTGCAATAATTTTGGTTTATGATAAAGAAAAAACACATACTTACTTATGGGCTCTGAATGTATAGATAGGTTCTACATCAAGAGAAGTGCTCCTAAATCAAAGAGAGATAACTGTTACCACTCTAAGTTTCAGTAGTAAACAGTATAATTAAATATATGTCATAAAATTGCCTTTAAAAATACAAACATTATGGGATTATACTATCCTAACTACACGGTACATAAGAAAGATCATTTAATACCAATTTTACTTTCATGGCATCAAGAACAAGATTCTTGTTTAGTAATAGTATCCTGTTACAGTATTTTTAGCCCTGTCATAATCTATTTGACTAATGGAAAAGATAGCTTCATTCAAGAGAAACAACTTTGGGAAGATAAATTTCTGAACTCAACTTCCAGTTCTGTCACTAACTGGCTAACTTTAAGCAAATTATTTACTCTTTCAGAACTTCAGATTCCTCTGTTTAAAACCAAACAGAAAAACGGGAGTAACACCAAATAATCACAGGATTAAACAGGATTCTACAATTGAGAAGACACCACAGGACACAATCATGCACAGAGCAGGATATCAACAAATGGTACTTTTATTTCCTTGCCTTTCCAATAAGGTTAATATGTCTATCCTCCATACTGTATAGACTGCCCAAATTATCAGTTTATTCATTACTCAGAACTCCATTATTATAGGTATACTATCCTCTAATACTGGCTATAACTTTGATGAAAACTGGATTTAAAGTCATGTACTTACTGTTTCTACATTATATTGCAATTATTTATAGACACGCTATCTCAGAATGTACAACCTGGAAACCATTTTTCTCTTTTGAAAACACCTAATCTATATGAGGGTCAACCTGGTTTTAGTAATATGTGGCTGAACTTTCTGAAGTAGACTGATAAATCAAGTATTTCATCTACCCTATGTATGACACAGCATAAATGACACTGATCTCTCTTTTTTTTTTTTTTAAAGATGGGGTTTCACCATGATGGCCAGGCTGGTCTTGAACTCCTGACCGCAGGTGATCCACCCACCTCGGTCTCCCAAAGTGCTAGGATTACAGGCATGAGCCACCGTGCCCGGCTGACACTGATCTCTCTTAAACCAGGGGACAGATTTCCTCCATTGGTAGTAAAATTTTTGTAACCTCCTCTATTTGATGTTTAGTGATGACTCATAATAACAAAGTGCCTGACGCTGCAAAAGGGCCTTTGCTGGCAGATGCTGAGTTGTTTTTTTTTTTGACATGTGATCCAAAGTAGGAGAGGAGTTCCAATAAGGACTCAAGCAAGTAGAGTCAGGTTTAGCTATGTAACTTTTAAAGGGTTTATACTAACTCAACGTCTATCCATGCTTAGACAGGAACTAAGGGGCCAAGGTAAGCACTAGCAGTTAAATTAGCCTCTTGAGTCCAAACATATTGGTGGGTATGGAAAGTACCTCAACTCTCAAGGCCAAAAGATAAGACCAAGGAGAGGTCCTCCACCCATCCCAGTGAGGCTTTACTCTGCTCTACCCCGTAAGTCTAAATCTAGTAAACAATAGGGCAAGGTGGAGGTGGAGATTTGATCATTTTAAAGATACATATACCTGTTTATAAGAACAGTCAAAACCTTCAGTATAGCTAAGGGGCTCCCCAAATATAGCAGTCATTTAAAAATACTGTTATGTATAAGAACTGTAATCAGTACTCATAAACCCTAGGGAAACCATCAGATAATACCGTATCTTCCTAAGCACCAGTTTTCTAACCTAACATTAAGTTGTATAAATGAAAAAACACAATATAATTACATAACATGGAAGAAAGAACTAGAAGAAATGTTTGGGAAATTTAATAGAAATAATAAAACGTAGTTTTCTGCTGAAAATGTTAAAAACATTCAAATAATTTTAAAGTAGAATATTCTCACTTTTTGGCTGGGGCTGTTTTCTGCAAATTCCACATTTTTAATGTGTGATCCTCTGACGCTGTTATCAAAACAGGCTCAATGGGATGGAAAGCAAGGGCTCGGATGCCATCAAAGTGACTTCTTAATGTAAACTTAGGGTTCCATGTCTTCCTCAATGCATCTTTATTGTTCGCTATCTATTAAAGAAACAAAACAAAGATACCTACGCACTTAGTTCAGGATAGAAGGAAAAATGTGCATTTCAACATTAATTCTTGCTGATTTGTCACAAAACCATCACTTTGTAATTTTTAAAACAACATAATTTTTATCCCTAAATAACCAAACCAAGAAGCAAACTTAGCAATAACCCAACACCAGTTTTCTTTGAAGAATCATTAAAGGTATATTACAAAATCAGTTAAAATAATTCAATATAAAAAGTGAATCAAATTATATAAAATAGATCTTTACTATAATGCTAAATAAAACCAAATAATTCAACACAAATTATAGTATTCAATTATAATCTTGGGAACGACAACTCAAGATGGCGCTGTGAGAACAACCCAGGATTGAGGCTCTCGCTGGATGTGCAGAGTAGGTGAGTCAGGAACGCATTTCCAGACGGACCTTTGTTGCCCACAGAACGGGGAAATTCCCAGATATAAAACAAAGGTGGGACGCAAGCCAGAGATCTTGACTGGTGTAGCCAGCAGCCGGTGCGGCTGCGGCCCGCGTTGGAGTGCAGAGGCGCTCCACAGAGGTCCGCACAAAAGCGCACTGTTCCAGGTGCCCTGTTGAACTGGCAACCTGAGACCTGAGAGGGCTTAACTTGAGACTGAATGGGACTTGAACAGTGAGCCAGCCCAGGACAAAGCGTTAGGGGTAGCGCAGTGCAACAAACAAAACGGGATTCCAAACGCTCGCTGTTAGGAGGTTACATTAAGGTGCAGGTCCATGCGGGAGGGGCGTCGGTCATTACCGAGGCAATCAGCCCCTACTGAGGTACACGCCCATTGCTGACTCAGCCTGCCGTTGCCGAGGCAACCCGGCACAACAGAGAGACTCCGCCGCAGGGCGGAGCCCGCGGCTGCAGGGCGGAGACCGCAGAAACGGTAAACCTCACACCAGCAGGGCGGAGCCCCGGCAGGACAAGACTGCCTCCTAGCTGGGCAGGACAACCCGGCAGACACTCAAAGATAAAGCACCAACCCCTTCAGAAAGAGCAGCTGAGAAAAAAAGGGCATTTTTTGAGTTCTGTTGCAGTAGAACTAAACATAGCAGCCTAACAGCCCTGAATGAACATCAGAGCTCACAGCTCAGCACTTGAGCTACTATAAAGTACGGACTGTCTCCTCAAGCAGCTCCCTGACCCCTCTATATCCAAAAGACTGACATTTGGCAGACATCATTCTGGGACAAAGATAGCAGAAAAAGAAACTGGTAGCATCCCTACTGTTCCGCAGCTGCTATAGGTGTACCCCAGACAAGCAGGGCCTGGAGTGGACCTCTGCAGTCGTACAGCAAAAGGGCTAGACTGGTAGAATGAAAACCAAGTAACAGAAATACTTCATCATCAACAATCTGGGGGTCCACCCAGAGACCCAATCGAAAAGTCAGCAACTACACAGACGACAGGTGGATAAATCCACAAAGATGGGAAGAAACCAGAGCAAAAAGGAGGAAAACACCCGAAACCAGAACACCTCGCCTCCTAGAAAGGAATAAAACTCCTCACCAGCAAGGGAACAAAGCTGGATGGAGAATGGCTGTGACGAAATGACGGAATTAGACTTCAGAAGGTGGATAGTGAGAAACTTTTGTGAGCTAAAAGAACATGTTTCAAATCAATGCAAAGAAACTAAGAACCTTGAAAAAAGATTCGAGGAAATGATAACAAGAATGGATAACTTAGAGAGGAATATGAATGAATTAAAGGAGCTGAAAAACACAATACGAGAACTTCGCGAAGCATGCACAAGTTTCAATAGCCGAATTGACCAAGCAGAAGAAAGAATTTCAGAAGTCGAAGATCAACTCAATGAAATAAAACAAGAAACCAAGATCAGAGAAAAAAGTACAAAAAGGAATGAACAAAGTCTCCAAGAAATGTGGGACTATGTGAAGAGACCTAACCTACGTTTGATAGGTGTACCAGAATGTGACGAAGAGAATGAATCCAAGTTGGAAAATACTCTTCAGGACATTATCCAGGAAAATTTCCCCCACCTAGCAAGACAGGCCAACACTCAACTGCAGGAAATACAGAGAACACCACAAAGATATTCCGCAAGAAGAGCAACCCCAAGGCACATAATCGTCAGATTCAACAAGGTGGAAATAAAGGAGAAAATACAAAGGGCAGCCAGAGAGAAAGGTCGGGTCACCCACAAAGGAAAGCCCATCAGACTCACAGCAGATCTCTCGGCAGAAACTCTGCAAGCCAGAAGAGAGTGGGGGCCAATATTCAACATCCTTAAAGAAAAGAACTTTCAACCCAGAATTTCATATCCAGCCAAACTGAGCTTCAGAAGTGAAGGAAAAATAAAATCCTTTGTGAACAAGCAAGTACTCAGAGATTTTGTCACCACCAGGCCTGCTTTACAAGAGCTCCTGAAAGAGGCACTACACCTAGAAAGGAGCAACCAGTACCAGCCATTCCAAAATCACACTAATTGCTAAAGAACATCAACATAATGAAGAATCTACAACAACTAAAAGGCAAAACAGCCAGCTAGCATCAAAATCGCAGTATCAAATTCACACATAACAATACTAACCCTAAATGTAAATGGACTAAATGCACCAATCAAAAGACACAGACTGGCAAATTGGATAAAAATCCAAAACCCATCAGTGTGCTGTATCCAGGAAACCCATCTCGCATGCAAGGATACACAAAGGCTCAAAATAAAGGGATGGAGGAAGATTTACCAAGCAAATGGAGAGCAAGAAAAAGCAGGAGTTGCAATTCTCATCTCTGATAAAATAGACTTTAAAGCAACAAAGATCAAAAGAGACGAAGAAGGCCATTACATAATGGTAAAAGGATCGATACAACAAGAAGAGCTAACGATCCTAAACATATATGGACCCAATACAGGAGCACCCAGATACATAAGGCAAGTTCTTAAAGACTTACAAAGAGACTTAGACTCCCACACAATTATTGTGGGAGACTTTAACACCCCACTGTCAATATTAGACAGATCAACCAGACAGAAAATCAACAAGGATATCCAGGGCTTGAATTCAGACCTGGAGCAAGCAAACCTGATAGACATTTACAGAACTCTTCACCCCAAATCCACAGAATATATATTCTTCTCAGCACCACATCACACCTACTCTAAAATTGACCACATAATTGGAAGTAAAGCACTGCTCAGCAAATGCAAAACAACTGAAATCATAACAAACAGCCTCTCAGACCATAGTGCAATCAAGTTAGAACTCAGAATTCAGAAACTGACCCAGAACGGCACAGCTTCATGGAAACTGAACAACTGGCTCCTGAATGTTGACTGGATAAACAACGAAATGAAGGCAAAAATAAAGAAGTTCTTCGAAACCAACGAGAACGAAGACACAACATGCCAGAATCTCTGGGACACATTTAAAGCAGTCTCTAGAGGAAAGTATATAGCAATAAGTGCCCATATGAGGAGAATGGAGAGATCCAAAATTGACACCCTATCGTCAAAATTGAAAGAGCTAGAGGAGCAACATCAAAAAAACTCAAAACCCAGCAGAAGACAAAAAATAACTAAGATCAGAGCTGAACTGAAGGAGATTGAGACACGAAAAACCCTCCAAAAAATCAATAAATCCAAGAGCTGGTTTTTTGAAAAGATCAACAAAATAGACAGACCACTAGCTAGATTGATTAAAAAGAAAAGAGAGAACAACCAAATAGATGCAATAAAAAATGATAAAGGGGAAATCACCACAGATTCCACAGAAATTCAAACCATCATCAGAGAATATTACAAACAACTCTACGCACATAAGCTAGCAAACCTGGAAGAAATGGATAAATTCCTGGACTCCTATGTCCTCCCAAGCCTAAACCAGGAGGAAGCTGAAACTATGAATAGACCAATAACAAGGGCAGAAGTCGAGGCAGCAATTAAGAGCCTACCACACAAAAAAAGCCCAGGTCCAGACGGGTTCACAGCCGAATTCTACCAGACACACAAAGAGGAGCTGGTACCATTCCTTCTGAAACTATTCCAAATAATCCAAAAAGAAGGAATCCTTCCCAAATCATTCTATGAGACCAATATCATCCTGATACCAAAACCCGGCAGAGACCCAACAAGAAAAGAAAACTTCAGGCCAATATCCATGATGAACAGAGATGCGAAAATCTTCAATAAAATATTGGCAAGCCGATTGCAACAGCAAATCAAGAAACTTATCCATCATGATCAAGTAAGATTCATCCTAGGGATGCAAGGCTGGTTCAACATATGCAAGTCTATCAGCATAATTCACCACATAAACAGAACCATAAACAAAAACCACATGATTATCTCAATTGACGCAGAGAAGGCATTTGACAAAATTCAACAGCCCTTTATGCTAAAAACCCTCAATAAACTCGGTATTAATGGAACATATCTCAAAGTAATAAAAGCTATTTATGACAAACCAACAGTCAATATCATACTGAATGGGCAAAAACTGGAAGCATTCCCTTTGAAATCCGGCACTAGACAAGGATGCCCTCTTTCACCACTCCTATTCAATATAGTACTGGAAGTTCTAGCCAGAGCAATCAGGCAAGAAAAAGAAATAAAGGGTATTCAAATAGGAAAGGAGGAAGCCAAATTGTCTCTATTTGCAGACGACATGATAGGATACCTAGAAGACCCCATCGCCTCAGCCCAAAAACTCCTGAAACTGATAAGCAACTTCAGCAAAGTCTCAGGATATAAAATCAATGTGCAAAAATCACAAGCCTTCCTCTACACCAATAACAGACTTAAAGAAAGCCAAATCAAGAACGAACTGCCATTCACAATTGCTACAAAAAGAATAAAATACCTTGGAATACACTCACAAGGAATGTAAGGGACCTCTTCAAGGAAAACTACAAACCACTGCTCAACGAAGTCAGAGAGGACACAAACAGATGGAGAAACATTCCATGTTCATGGTTAGGAAGAATTAATATCGTGAAAATGGCTATACTGCCCAAAGTAATTTACAGAATCAATGCTATACCCATCAAGCTACCATCGACTTTCTTCACAGAACTGGAGAAAACCACCACGAACTTCATATGGAACCAAAAGAGAGCCCACATAGCCAAGTCAATTCTAAGCAAGAAGAACACAGCGGAGGGCATCACACTACCGGATTTCAAACTATACTATAAGGCTACAGTAATCAAAACAGCATGGTACTGGTACCAAAACAGATATATAGACCAATGGAACAAAACAGAGGCAACAGAGGCAACACAACATATCTACCACCACACAATCTTTGATAAACATGTCAAAAACAAGCAATGGGGAAAGGATTCCCTGTTCAACAAATGGTGTTGGGAAAACTGGCTAGCCATGTGCAGAAAGCAGAAACTGGACCCCTTCCTGACACCTTACACTAAAAGTAACTCCAGATGGATTAAAGACTTAAACATAAGACCCGGCACAATAAAAACCCTAGAAGGAAATCTAGGCAAAACTATCCAGGACATAGGAGTAGGCAAGGACTTCATGAACAAAACACCAAAAGCATTGGCAACAAAAGCCAAAATAGACAAATGGGACCTAATGAAACTCCACAGTTTCTGCACGGCAAAAGAAACAGTCAATAGAGTGAATCGGCAACCAACAGAATGGGAAAAAATGTTTGCAGTTTACCCATCTGACAAAGGGCTGATATCCAGAATTTACAAACAACTCAAACAGATTTACAGGAAAAAAACAAACAAGCCCATTCAAAAGTGGGCAAAGGATATGAACAGACACTTCACAAAAGAAGACATATATGAGGCCAACAATCATATGAAAAAATGCTCATCGTCACTGGTCATTAGAGAGATGCAAATCAAAACCACATTGAGATACCATCTCACGCCAGTTAGAATGGCGAACATTAAAAAATCTGGAGACAACAGATGCTGGAGAGGATGTGGAGAAAAAGGAACACTTTTACACTGTTGGTGGGAGTGTAAATTAGTTCAACCACTGTGGAAGTCAGTGTGGCAATTCTTCAAGGCCTTAGACATAGAAATTCCATTTGACCCAGCAATCCCATTACTGGGTATATATCCAAAAGGCTATAAGTCGTTCTACTATAAGGACACATGTACACGAATGTTCATTGCAGCACTGTTTACAATAGCAAAGACTTGGAATCAACCCAAATGCCCATTGATGATAGACTGGATTGGGAAAATGTGGCACATATACACCATGGAATATTATGCAGCAATCAGAAATGATGAGTTTGTGTCATTTGTAGGGACATGGATGAATCTGGAGAACATCATTCTCAGCAAACTGACACAAGAACAGAAAATGAAACACCGCATATTCTCACTCATAAGTGGGTGATGAAAAATGAGAATGCATGGACACAGAGAGAAGAGTACTAAACACTGGGGTCTACTGGGGGGAAATGGGGAGGGCCAGTGGGAGGGGGAGGTGGGGAGGGATAGCCTGGGGAGAAATGCCAAATGTGGGTGAAGGGGAGAAAGAAAGCAAAACACACTGCCATGTGTGTACCTATGCAACTGTCTTGCATGTTATGCACATGTACCCCCAAACCTAAAATGCAATAAAAAATAATAATAATAATAATAATAATCTTGGGTAAGAGTTGAAAAACTAAGTTATCTTTAAACTTGCTAACATTTTAAAATATAGTTTTGCGATTTTAAATACTGTCTAATAGCTAAATTTTCTTCATCAAACTGGAAACAAAGTTGATAAACTGAAAACATAAAATGTTAAAAACGGAAGCAACAACACAAATAATGCATTCCACTGGTAACACACACATTATGTTCTTTCCCTCCATGGTAACTCAATCTCAAAAATGAAAAAAAAGCACTATTTTTTCATTCCCATTATATAACAGAAAAGCTGAAGAAATAGATTTTATTTGACTTTACACTAGCACCCTATGATATGAATGCTTCACACTCCAAGGCTAGCAACCAGACTAAGCTTAAATAAGAGTAGCGAAAGTATAGTCATGTGCCACATAACTACATTTTCGTCAACGATGGACAACATATATGATGCTGGTCCTATAAAATTATAATGGAGCTGAAAAATTCCTATAATGACATCATAGCTGTTTTAATATTGTAGCACAATATATTACTCACGTGTTTGTGGTTATGCTAGTGTAAACAAACCTATTTGTGCTGCCAGTCGTATTACAGTCTAGCATGTATAATTATGTACAGAACACAATACTGGATAATGATAAACTACTGTTATTGGTTTATGTATTATAATTTTTATTCTAGAGTATATTTATTTTACTTATTTTTAAAAAGTTAACTGTAAAACAGCTTTAGACAGGTCCTTCAGGAGTATTCTACCAGAAGGCATTGTTATCATAGAAGATGACAGCTCCTTGACTGGGATTTCCCCCTGAAGGCCTTCTAGTGGGTTAAGATATGAAGGTGGAAGAGAGTGACACTGATGATCCTGACCTTGTATAGGCCTAAGCTAATATGCATGCTTGTGTATTCATTCTTAACAAAAAAGTTAAAAAGTAAAAATAAACATTAAAAATTTTAAAAATAGGAAAAAGCTTATAGAATAAGGATAAAAAGGCAGACAATATTTTTCTACAGCTATACAACGTGTTTGTGTTTTAAGCTGTATATTACAAAAGAGCCAAAATGTTTAAAAAAATTAAGTTTACAAAGTAAAAAATTACAGTAAGCTAAGGTAAAATTATTATTGAAGAAAACTTTTTAAATATATAATTTAGCACAGCCTAGGTGTACAGTATTTACAAAGTCAACAGCAGTGTATAGTAATGTGCTGGACCTTCACATTCACTCACCACTCACTCACTGACTCACTAAGAGCAACTTTCAGTCCTGCAAGCTCCATTTGTGATTAAGTGTCCTATACAGGTATCCTTTTATAAAACTATACACACATAAAAGTATTTTATAAAAATACACTGTATTTTTACTACATCTTTTCTATGTTTAGACATGTTTAGATACAAGCTTACCATTGTGTTGCCTACAGTACAATAACATGCCATATAGGTTTGTAAAGCCTCTACCATCTAGGCTTGTAAGTATACTCTAGGATGTTTGTACAACAATGAAATTCCCTAATGTTCATGATGTTCATTTCTCAGAACATATCCCCATCATTAAGCAATGTATGACTGTACTGGTAGAAGACTGAAGAAATACTACTTATTTACAAATGACAAAAATACAGCAATACTAACAACAGCTATTATTTTGGGCATTGTTCATTATTTTAATCATTATTGAAAATACTTCATCTGCATTAACTCACTTAATCCTCAAAATAACTCTCTGAAAAAGGAATTAACATTATCCCCACTTCATACACTAGACACAACAGGAAAAGAGAAGTTAAGCGCCTTGCCCAAAAAACCCTGCTAGTAAGAGGAAGGGCTTGGATTCAAACCCAAGCAGTCTGGATATGGAAGTAACCCTCAATAAAAAATCTGCAGAAAAAAACTGGATAGAATATGTCAAATTAGGATAATAAGAGAACATAAAACACATCCTGCAAGGAACTACTGTAAGTACTGGGGCTGGTTATTCTGGAAGAAAAAAAGCTGACTTGAATCATAACTGCTCTTTTTAAACACCTGGAAGGCTTTCATGTGAAAAAGCAATCTGATTCCTTCTGAATGTCTTAATGTGGTAGGCAGCCATTACGATGGCCCCAATCAGCCCCACTTCCTTAGAGTTAAACCTTATATAATTCCCTCCCACATTATGGGGTTGCTCTCTGTCACCAATAGCATATAGCAGACGTGAGAACAAGTGACTTCCAAAATTAAGTTATAACATCTTCCATCTTGAGTGTTCTTGCTCTCTTCACATGCACTCACAGTGGGGAAAGCCAGCTTCCACAATGAAAAGCCCATGGAGAGACCTATGTGGTGAGGAACTGAATTCTTTGGCAATAGCCAGCAAAGAACCAAGCAAGGCCTCCCAACCACAGGAAGAGCTTGAAAGCAGATCCCCACCCCACTGCAAGTCGAGTCTTCAGGTGAGACTGCAGCTCTTGCCGACATCTTGACTGCAACTACACTGGAGACACTAAGAATCGCTTGACTAAACTACTTCTGTATTCTTAACCCACAGAAACTATGAGATGATAAAGGTTTCTTTGTTTTAAGCTGCTAAGTTTTGGCCTAATTTGTTACATATCCACAGATTACTGATATAATTATGAAACCACGAACTACTTTTGGAAACGAGGTGACAGACATAACACCAAGTTTTTTAATAATTAAAAGCTATGAAAAAAGAAATCAGCTTTCTCTGGAGAGAGAACTAAGTTCTATTACATACTGGAAAAACTCTTTGTGGGGCTAGAATAGAGGGAAGAACAGTATCTAATGGGAACTTCTGCTTCTGGCCATGATGGATCAGGTACTACAAACTACCTCTGCACTAAGGACAAGCAGAAAAGCAGAATACAAAAAAACAGATAACAAAATAAGAAAAACCAGGCCAAAATCCAGAGGAAAAAAGAGGCCTAAAAGGTAAGCACAATATCTGTTTTCCCCTCATACACTGTTTACTGATTCCAGAGGAGATGGCTGAGAGGCTAAGCAGTGTTTTTGACAGCTTTGAAGTGTCATGGGGATGCAATTTGATGAACCTGCACGTAAGGGTGGACTATAAGAAGCCAAGGCCTTGCAGGGACTGTAAAAATTTTAAATGGAGTTAAAAAAAAATTTTTTTAATGGAGTAAAGTGATCCCAGATCCCAGATGTAGTAGCTGCATACATCTGAGAAAAGCAGCATAAATTATAGCATTTGGTCTGAAGTTATTTCTACAGACAATTTTTCAAATAATAGTTTCTTGAAAATAAAAAATAATCATGTATATAAGGATGTAAGACAATATAAATGAAAATGAGCAGAAACAACACATATTAGTAAAAGAACTACAAGGTTTCCAATTCAACTTTAAAATAATCATGATTTAGCTGGGTGTACTGGTGCACGTCTATAATAGCCCAGCTACTAAAGAGGCTGAGATAGGAGAAGAGCCTGAGCCCAGGAGGCAGAAGTTGCAGTGAGTCAAGATCATGCCACTCCAGCCTGGGTAATAGACTAAGATTCTGTCTTTTAAAAAAAAAAAAAAAAAAAGTTTATTATGTTCAAGGAGATAAAAAGACAAGATTGAAAATTTGGAAGAAATCTGTAAACAATTTAAAACAAGAATTCAAGAAGCAAAAACTGTAAGACCTCAATAGATAGGCTTAACCACCACTACATATTACTGAAGAGAGAATTAGTAAACTAAAAGATGAGTCATAAAAAAATAAAGAAAGAGAATAGGAGACAAAGGTCACAGGAAGAAGGTATAAAACACATATAACTATATTCCAAAATAAGAGAAAGAGAGACAGAGGTGCAAAAGCGGTACTCGAAGAGAAATGTCTGAGAACTTCACAAAAGTGATGAAAATATATCAAGCCATAAAGATTCAAGAACTTCAAGAAACTTTAAAAAGGAAACCAAACCTTGGCTAAAAACAAAGACACAGATAATATTAGTGAAAAATATCAGACTACCATTAAACGACCAACAACAGAAATGATACTTGACCTTAGCAGAAAACATAAAAACAAAGACAATAAACTACTATGTTTGGAGTGAAAAAAAAAACACTCCCAGCTACTTGGGAGGCTGAGGCAGGAGAATTGCTTGAACCCAGAAGGCGGAGGTTGTGGTGAGCCGAGATCACGCCATTGCACTCCAGTCTGGGTAACAACAGCGAAACTCCGTCTCAAAAAAAAAAAACAACACCTCTGTCAACTAGAATTCAATATGCAATTAACGACTGACCCACTCAGGTCAATTACAAAGATATTACAGAAAACAAGACACAGAGAGAACTGGACACCAACAGACCTTCACGAAAGAGGAATACTAACTGTTCTCAGGTGAAAGAAAAGTGATCCCAGATGGACAGTCAGACATGCAGAAAAGAATTTTATAGAGAGGGGACTCAAGATGGCGCTGTGAGAACAACCCAGGATTGGAGCCCGCGTTGAATTCGCAAACGGTGAGTCAGTGCTGCATTTCCAGACTGATCTTTGTTGCCCACAGAACGGGGAAACTCCCAAGTATAAAAACACACGGGACGCCAGGCAGTAGGTCTACCTGGCAAAGCCGGCAGCCGGGGCGGCGGCGGCCGGCCCTACCCAGCAATCCCCACAGGGCGCGCTTGTCCGGGTGCCTTGTTGAACCGGCAACCTGAGACTTGAGAGGGCTGGACTTGAGACTGAAGGAGACTTGCACAGTAGCCCAGCCCAGGGGATTGCAGGAACAGATCGCTTGCGATACCCAGTGGGACGAACAAAACCGCGATTTCAAACTATCCCGGGCAGACGGTCCGAGACGCTCTGTGGGGGAAGGGCGTCCACCACTACGGAGGCAACCTGCCCCAACTGATATACGCGCCCACTGCTGAGGCAGCCAGCCGTTGCCGAGGCAACCCGCCCCAACTGAGATACACGCCCACTGCTGACGCAGCCAGCCGTTGCCGAGGCAACCCGTCCCTACTGAGATACACGCCCACTGCTGACGCAGCCAGCCGTTGCCGAGGCAACCCGCCCCAACTGAGATACACGCCCACTGCTGACGCAGCCAGCCGTTGCCGAGGCAACCCGTCCCTACTGAGATACACGCCCACTGCTGACGCAGCCTGCCGTTGCTGAGGCAACACGCTACAACGAAGAGACTCCGCCGCAGGGCGTGGCGGAGACCACAGCAGAGCCGGCAGGAACAGCGCGAATCACACAACAGCAGGGCGGAGCCTCGGCAGCCAAACAGTGGCTAGTCTGCCTTTGAGCTGGGCAGGACACCTGATCGGACATCCAAAAATAAAGCCCAAACCCCTCAACACAGAGCATTTGAGGAAAAAAAAAAAAGGGTTGTTTAATGAGCTGTGTTGCAGCAGAATCAAACATAGCAGCCTAACAGCCCTGAATGAACAACAGAGTGCACAGCTCAGCAATTAAACCCCTATAAAGTACAAACTGTCTCCTCAAGCAGCTCCCTGACCCCTCTATATCCAAAAGACTGTCATTAGGCAGGCATCATCCTGGGACAAAGAGAGCAGAAAAAGAAACTGGTAGCATCCCTCGCTGTGCCACGGCTACTAGAGGTGCACCCCAGACAAGCAGGGTCTGGAGCGGACCTCAACAGTCGTACAGCGAAGGGGCTAGACTGGTAGAAGGAAAACCAAGCAACAGAAATACTTCATCATCAACATTCTGGGTGTCCACTCAGAGACCCAAACGAAAAGTCAGCAACTACGCAGACGACCAGCGGACAAATCCACAAAGATGGGAAGAAACCAGCGCAAAAAGGAGGAAAACACCCGAAACCAGAACACATCGCCTCCTAGAAAGGACCAAAACTCCTCACCAGCAAGGGAACAAAGCTGGACGGAGAATGACTGTGACGAAATGACGGAATTAGACTTCAGAAGATGGATAATGAGAAACTTTTGTGAGCTAAAAGATCATGTATTAAATCAATGCAAAGAAACTAAGAACCTTGAAAAAAGATTTGAAAAAAGATTCGAGGAAATGATAACAAGAATGGATACCTTAGAGAGGAATATGAATGAATTAAAGGAGCTGAAAAACACAATACGAGAACTTCGCAAAGCAAACGCAAGTTTCAATAGCCGAATTGACCAAGCAGAAGAAAGAATATCTGAAGTCGAAGACCTACTCAATGAAATAAAACGAGAAACCAAGATCAGAGAAAAAAGCGCAAAAAGGAATGAACAAAGTCTCCAAGAAATGTGGGACTATGTGAAAAGACCTAACCTACGTTTGATAGGTGTACCAGAAGGGGACGAAGAGAATGAATCCCAGCTGGAAAATACTCTTCAGGACATCATCCAGGAAAATTTCCCCCACCTAGCAAGACAAGCCAACACTCAATTGCAGGAAATACAGAGAACACCACAAAGATATTCCGCAAGAAGAGCAACCCCAAGGCACATAATCGTCAGATTCAACAGGGTTGAAATAAAGGAGAGAATACTAAGGGCAGCCAGAGAGAAAGGTCGGGTCACCCACAAAGGGAAGCCCATCAGACTCACAGCAGATCTCTCGGCAGAAACACTACAAGCCAGAAGAGAGTGGGGGCCAATATTCAACATTCTTAAAGAAAAGAACTTTCAACCCAGAATTTCATATCCAGCCAAACTGAGCTTCAGAAGTGAAGGAAGAATAAAATCCTTTGCGAACAAGCAAGTACTCAGAGATTTTGTCACCACCAGGCCTGCTTTACAAGAGCTCCTAAAAGAGGCACTACACATAGAAAGGATCAATCAGTACCAGCCATTCCAAAATCACACTGAATGCTAAAGAGCTTCAACATAATGAAGAATCTACAACAACTAACAGGCAAAACAGCCACTTAGAATCAAAATGGCAGTATCAAATTCACACATAACAATATTAACCCTAAATGTAAATGGACTAAATGCACCAATCAAAAGACACAGACTGGCAAATTGGATAAAAATCCAAAACCCATCAGTGTGCTGTATCCAGGAAACCCATCTCACATGCAAGGATACACAAAGGCTCAAAATAAAGGGATGGAGGAAGATTTACCAAGCTAATGGAAAGCAAAAAAAAGCAGGAGTTGCAATTCTCATCTCTGATAAAATAGACTTTAAAGCAACAAAGATCAAAAGAGACGAAGAAGGCCATTACATAATGGTAAAAGGATCGATACAACAAGAAGAGCTAACGATCCTAAACATATATGGACCCAACACAGGAGCACCCAGATACATAAGGCAAGTTCTTAATGACTTACAGAAGGACTTAGACTCCCACACAATAATAGTGGGAGACTTTAACACTCCACTGTCAATACTAGACAGATCAACCAGACAGAAAATCAACAAGGATACCCAGGGCTTGAACTCAGACCTGGAGCAAGCAAACCTGGTGGACATTTACAGAACTCTCCACCCCAAATCCACAGAATACACATTCTTCTCAGCACCACATCACACCTACTCTAAAATTGACCACATAATTGGAAGTAAAGCACTGCTCAACAAATGCAAAACAACTGAAATCATAACAAACAGCCTCTCAGACCATAGTGCAATCAAGTTAGAACTCAGAATTCAGAAACCGACCCAGAACCGCACAGCTTCATGGAAACTGAACAACTGGCTCTTGAATGTTGACTGGGTAAACAACGAAATGAAGGCAGAAATAAAGAAGTTCTTCGAAACCAATGAGAATGAAGACACAACGTGCCAGAACCTCTGGGACACATTTAAAGCAGTCTCTAGAGGAAAGTATATAGCAATAAGTGCCCATATGAGGAGAATGGAGAGATCGAAAATTGACACCCTATCGTCAAAATTGAAAGAGCTAGAGGAGCAAGATCAAAAAAACTCAAAACCCAGCAGAAGACAAGAAATTACTAAGATCAGAGCTGAGCTGAAGGAGATTGAGACACGAAAAACCCTTCAAAAAATCAATAAATCCAAGAGCTGGTTTTTTGAAAAGATCAACAAAATAGACAGACCACTAGCCAGATTGATTAAAAATAAAAGAGAGAACAACCAAATAGATGCAATAAAAAATGATAAAGGGGAAATCACCACAGATTCCACAGAAATTCAAACCATCATCAGAGAATATTACAAACAACTCTATGCGCATAAACTAGTAAACCTGGAAGAAATGGATAAATTCCTGGACTCCTGTGTCCTCCCAAGCCTAAACCAGGAGGAAGCTGAAACTATGAATAGACCAATAACAAGGTCTGAAGTTGAGGCAGCAATTAAGAGCCTACCTCACAAAAAAAGCCCAGGTCCAGATGGGTTCACAGCCGAATTCTACCAGACACACAAAGAGGAGCTGGAACCATTCCTTCTAAAACTATTTCAAACAATCCAAAAAGAGGGAATCCTTCCCAAATCATTTTATGAGACCAACATCATCCTGATACCAAAACCCGGCAGAGACCCAACGAGAAAAGAAAACTTCAGGCCAATATCCATGATGAACATAGATGCAAAAATCTTCAATAAAATATTGGCAAGCCGATTGCAACAGCAAATCAAAAAACTTATTCATCATGATCAAGTAGGATTCATCCCAGGGATGCAAGGCTGGTTCAACATACGCAAGTCTATCAACGTAATTCACCACATAAACAGAACCAAAAACAAAAACCACATGATTATCTCAATTGACGCAGAGAAGGCAATTGACAAAATTCAACAGCCCTTTATGCTAAAAACCCTCAATAAACTCGGTATCGATGGAACGTATATCAAAGTAATAAAAGCTATTTATGACAAACCAACAGCCAATATCATACTGAATGGGCAAAAACTGGAAGCATTCCCTTTGAAATCTGGTACTAGACAAGGATGCCCTCTCTCACCACTCCTATTCAATATAGTACTGGAAGTTCTAGCCAGAGCAATCAGGCAAGAAAAAGAAATAAAGGGTATTCAAATAGGAAAGGTGGAAGCCAAATTGTCTCTATTTGCAGACGACATGATAGTATACCTAGAAGACCCCATCACCTCAGCCCAAAAACTCCTGAAACTGATAAACAACTTCAGCAAAGTCTCAGGATATAAAATCAATGTGCAAAAATCACAAGCATTCGTCTACACCAATAACAGACTTAAAGAAAGCCAAATCAAGAGCGAACTGCCATTCGCAATTGCTACAAAAAGAATAAAATACCTTGGAATACAACTCACAAGGAACGTAAGGGACCTCTTCAAGGAGAACTACAAACCACTGCTCAACGAAATCAGAGAGGACACAAACAGATGGAGAAACATTCCATGTTCATGGTTAGGAAGAATTAATATCGTGAAAATGGCTATACTGCCCAAAGTAATTTACAGAATCAACGCTATCCCCATCAAGCTACCATTGACTTTCTTCACAGAACTGGAAAAAACCACCATGAACTTCATATGGAACCAAAAGAGAGCCCGCATAGCCAAGTCAATTCTAAGCAAAAAGAACACAGCGGGGGGCATCACACTACCGGATTTCAAACTATACTACAAGGCTACAGTAATCAAAACAGCATGGTACTGGTACCAAAACAGAGATATAGACCAATGGAACAAAACAGAGGCACCGGAGGCAACACAACATACATACAACTATTCAATCTTTGATAAACCTGACAAAAACAAGCAATGGGGCAAGGATTCCATGTTTAACAAATGGTGTTGGGAAAACTGGCTAGCCATGTGCAGAAAGCAGAAACTGGACCCCTTCCTGACACCTTACACTAAAATTAACTCCAGATGGATTAAAGACTTAAACATAAGACCTGGCACCATAAAAACCCTAGAAGGAAATCTAGGCAAAACTATCCAGGACATAGGAGTAGGCAAGGACTTCATGAACAAAACACCAAGAGCATTGGCAACAAAAGCCAAAATAGACAAATGGGACCTAATGAAACTCCACAGCTTCTGCACGGCAAAAGAAACAGTCACTAGAGTGGATCGGCAACCAACAGAATGGGAAAAAATTTTCGCAGTCTACCCATCTGACAAAGGGCTGATATCCAGAATTTACAAACAACTCAAGCAGATTTACAGGAAAAAAACAAACAAGCCCATTCAAAAGTGGGCAAAGGATATGAACAGATACTTTACGAAAGAAGACATATATGAGGCCAACAATCATATGAAAAAATGCTCATCGTCACTGGTCATCAGAGAGATGCAAATCAAAACCACATTGAGATACCATCTCACGCCAGTTAGAATGGCGATTATCAAAAAATCTGGAGACAACAGATGCTGGAGAGGATGTGGAGAAAAAGGAACACTTTTACACTGTTGGTGGGAGTGTAAATTAGTTCAACCATTGTGGAAGACAGTGTGGCGATTCCTCAAGGCCTTAGAAATAGAAATTCCATTTGACCCAGCAATCCCATTACTGGGTATATATCCAAAAGACTATAAATCGTTCTACTATAAGGACACATGTACACGAATGTTCATTGCAGCACTGTTTACAATAGCAAAGACCTGGAATCAACCCAAATGCCCATTGATAATAGACTGGATTGGAAAAATGTGGCACATATACACCATGGAATATTATGCAGCAATCAGAAATGATGAGTTCGTGTCGTTTGTAGGGACATGGATGAATCTGGAAAACATCATCCTCAGCAAACTGACACAAGAACAGAAAATGAAACACCGCATATTCTCACTCATAGGTGGGTGATGAAAAATGAGAACACATGGACACAGGGAGGGGAGTACTAAACACTGGGGTCTATTGGGGGGAAAAGGGGAGGGCCAGTGGGAGGGGGAGGTGGGGAGGGATAGCCTGGGGAGAAATGCCAAATGTGGGTGAAGGGGAGAAGAAAAGCAAAGCACACTGCCATGTGTGTACCTACGCAACTGTCTTGCATGCTCTGCTCATGTACCCCAAAACCTATAATCCAATAAAAAATTAAAAAAAAAAAAAAAAAAAAAAAGAATTTTATAAAGCAAAATGTGTAAAGGATAATGTAAAATGTAAAATAAATAATCCTAACTGAATATAGAGTGTATGAAACAATAGTTTTCTTATAGAAGATAAACATATTCAGAAATGTATAATAAGAATGATGGGCCGGGCTCAAGACTGTAATCCCAGCACTTTTGGAGGCCAAGGCGGGTGGATCACGAGGTCAAGAGATCGAGATCATCCTGGTCAACATGGTGAAACCCCGTCTCTACTAAAGATACAAAAAATTAGCTAGGCATGGTGGTGCACGCCTGTAATCACAGCTACTCAGGAGGCTGAGGCAGGAGAATTGCCTGAACCCAGGAGGCGGAGGTTGTGGCGAGCCGAGATCGCGCCATTGCACTTCAGCCTGGGTAACAAGAGCGAAACTCCGTCTCAAAAAAAAAAAAAAAAAAGAATGACATATAAGTAGGTTGGGGGTTAAAAATTAAAAGCACTGATAAAATCTTTGCACAGAAAATTTTGATAAAGATGTATGTGATAATCTCTAGGGTAGTCACTGAAAGAGTAGGAAAAGAGTGTTGAAATTCCAAGTAGTAAAAAGGTGGAAGGTTGAATAAAAAATAATTTACCCCAGCCAGGCACAATGGCTCATGCCTGTAATCTCAGCATTCTGTGAGGCTGAGGTGGGCAGATCGTTGGAGCCCAGTAGTTTGAGACCAGCCTAGGCAGCACAGCAAGATCCCATTTATACAAAAAATTAAAAAGCCAGGCATGGTGGTGCACGCCTTTGGTTCCAGCTACTTGGGAGGCTGAGATAGGAGGATGGCTTAAGTCCAGAAGGTCAAGGCTACAGTGAGCTGTGATCACACCACTGCATTCTATCCTGGCCAGCAGAGTGAGACTCTGCCTCCAAAAAAAGAAAAAAAAAAGGATTGAATGCTCCAATTAAAATATAAAGTAAAGGTTATCAAAAATGACGGGGCGGGGGGGAGAGCACAAAAATCAACTTAATGGTGTTTTAAAAAGACAAATGTGAAATAAGGCTACCAAAAAAAAATTTAAAACAGAAACAATTTTTTAAAAATCTGTTGAATCTATAAATTACTTTGGGCAGTATGGTCATTTTCACAATATTGATTCTTCCTAACCATGAGCATGGAATGTTTTTCCATCTGTTTGTGTTCTCTTTTATTTCCTTAAGCCGCGGTTTATAGTTCTCCCTGAAGAGGTCCTTTACATCCTTTGTTAGTTGTATTCCTAGGTTTTTTATTCTCTTTGTAGCAATTGTGAATGGCAGTTCACTCTTGATTTGGCTCTCTGTTAGTCTCTTATTGGTATATAAAAATGCTTCTGATTTCTGCACACTGATTTTGTGTCCTGAAACTTTGCTGAAGTTGCTTATCAGTTTAAGATTTTGGGCTGAGACGATGGGGTCTTCTAAATATACAATCATGTCGTCTGCAAATAGAGACAATTTGCCTTCCCCCTTTCCTAATTGAATACCCTTTATTTCTTTTTCTTGCCTGATTGCTGAAGCTACCAGTGACATTATTCACAGAACTGGGAAAAAAAAAACACCTTAAACTTCTTATGGAACCAAAAGAGAGCCCACATAGCCAAGACAATCCTAAGCAAAAAGAACAAAGCGGGAGGCATCATGCTACCTGACTTCAAACTATATTACAAGGCTACAGTAGTCAAAACAGCATAGTACTGGTACCAAAACAGAGATATAAACCAATGGAACAGAACAGAGGCCTCAGAGGCAATGCGACACATTTACAACCATCTGATCTTTTACAAACCTCACAAAAACAAGCAATGGGGAAAGGGTTCCCTGTTTAATAAATGGTGTTGGGAAAACTGGCTAGTCATGTGTAGAAAGCAGAAACTGGACCCCTTGTGGACACCTTACACTAAAATCAACTCCAGATCCATAAAAACCCTAGAAGAAAACCTAGGCAAAACCATTCAGGACATAGGCATAGGCAAGGACTTCATTACTAAAACAACAAAAGCACTGGCAACAAAAGCAAAAATAGACAAATGGAATCTAATTAAACTCCAGAGCTTCTGCAGAGCAAAAGAAACAATCAATAGAGTGAACCAGCAACCAATAGAATGGGAAAACATTTTTGCAATCTACCCATCTGACAAAGGGCTAATATCCAGAATCTACAAAGAACTAAAATAGATTTACAAGAAAAAAACAAACCCATTCAAAAGTGGGCAAAGAATATGAACAGACACTTTTCTAAAGAAGACATATATGAGGCCAACAAACAAATGAAAAAATGCTCATCATCACTGGTCATTAGAGAAATGCAAATCAAAATCACATTAAGATACCATCTCACGCCAGTTAGAATGGTGATCATTACAAAATCTGGAGACAACAGATGCTGGAGAGGATGTAGAGAAAGAGGAACAAGTTCACACTGTTGGTGGGAGTATAAATTAGTTCAACCATTGTGAAAGACAGTGTGGTGATTCCTCAAGGACCTAGAAATAGAAATTTCAATTGACCCAGCAATCCCAATACTGGGTATATATCCAAAGGATTATAAATCGTTCTATTATAAAGACACATACATACATATGTTCATTGCGGCACTGTTGACAACAGCAAAGACCTGGAATCAACCCAAACGCCCATCGATGATAGACTGGACAAGGAAACTGTGGCGCATATATACCATGGAATACTATGCAGCCATAAAAAAAGATGCGTTCATGTCCTTTGTAGGGACATGGATGAAACTGGAAACCATCATTCTCAGCAAACTGACACAAGAACAGACAATCAAACACCACATGTTCTCACTCATAAGTGAGTGCTGAACAATGAGAACACAAGGAGGAAGCATCGCACACTGGGAGAGGGGAGGGAGACCAGCAGGTGGGAAGGTTGGGGAGGGATAAGAGGGGGACAAATGCCAGATATAGGTGACGGGGGGATGGAGGCAACAAACCACATTGCCATTATGTACCTATGCAACAATCCTGCATGATCTACACATGTACCCCAGAACCTAAAGTACAATTTAAAAATATATATATATATATATATATATATATATATATATTTATCAGTATGCATGGTGGTTCATACCCATAATCCCAGTATTTTGTGGGGAGGCCGAGGGAGGTGAACTGCTTGAGCTTAGGAGTTTGAGACTAGCCTGAGCAATAAGGCAAAAGCCTGTCTCTACCAAAAATATAAGAAAGTAGCTGGGTGTGAGCGTGCCTATGGTCCCAACTACTTTGGAAGCTGAGATGGGAGGATCACTTGAGCCCAGGGGGCGGAGGGTGCACTACACTCTAGCCGTGAGATCCTGCTTCAAAAAATATATACATATATTTAAAATGTTTTTAAAAATCTGTATATTTGTAGAGAATAAAGTGCAAGGAGCCTGTTTAGATTAGATGGTTATTGTAGTAGCTCTGACTAAGAAAATAATGAACCAGGATGGAAAGTAAAAAACAGTATATAGATTTCAACTGCTTTTGGATGTAAAACTCAAAAGACTTACTAATGGGCTTAGCAAAGAGGTTGGGAGTTTTTTATCTGTGTGAAGATAAGTGGGTGGTAAGCGTTCCTCTTTGGAGTGCTTCTTTACCATGTCTATGGTTTGCTTAGGCATCCATCCTACATCCCCTGTATGATCTATGTGCCTCAAGGGATATACTATGTTTTCCGACAGAGATGATAAACTACCAAAGTGAGACAAATTTAATGAAATGATAAGATGGGTTATAAATACTTTACCTATGACATAAGCAACTAATTTTCTAACAAATTATTTATTGTGATGAGCAATTATAAATGCATTTATAAAACAATTACATTTGGAATTAAGTAAATGCACGCGCAAAGATACAAAGATTTCAGTTTTGGTCCAAATCTCTGATGGGTCAGCCTTAATATTTGAAAAGCACACTGTATACATACATGCCTACTAATAATTAAAATCACTTCTCAACAGGATAGTAATTGATGTACTAAAGAAGCAACACAAATGTTGCTGTTTAGGTAGGCATGAATTATAACTAATTGCTGGTGCCCTAAAACATAAAACAAAATCCAAATTTGGTAACGGAAAAGGAATTACTTCCCCTATCTAAAACTAATAAACAAACTATACTGAATTATAGATTTAGGTAAAGCCCATAATTTTAATCTCTAGATTATAGAAAAATTTAGTTTTTCTTTATGTATCTTTCAAAGTTTACAATGAAAACTGAACCAAGTTCTATACTTGTAAAGTAGTTTTACCATTGCCTTCATTTTCTATAAAATTAACTTTTTATTTTATTTTACTTTTTTGAGATGGAGTCTCACTCTGTTGCACAGGCTAGAGTGCAGTGGTGCAATCTTGGCTCACTGCAACCTCCAGCTCCTGGGCTCAATCATTTCTCCTGCCTCAGCCTCCTGAGTTGCTGCAATTACTGGCACCCACCACCATGCCTGGCTAATTTTTGTATTTTCAGTAGGGACAAGGTTTCTTCTCCATGTTGGCCAGGCTGGTTTTGAACTCCTGACCTAAAGTGATCTGTCCACCTCAGCCTCCCAAAGTGCTGGAATTACAGGCGTGAGCCACCATGCCCGGCCCTACTTTTAATTTTAAAAAACCAAGTAAAAACTTCAAAACAAAACTACTACTTACATCGTAAGTTAGTGAGTCTGCTTCATTGGCCACCGTAAGACCTGCTAATTCTCCAAGTCCCAGTTCACTTTCAAGGGCTTCATCTGCTCCCATGATGAATGACTTTCCAGAAGAAGGAGGAAATGTCAATGCTTCCACTGAAGAGGGAAGACAAAGGAAATATTTAAAAATCTCTAAAGAGCCAACATTTAATCTAATTTGCTTGCTTCAAATTTCTTGTAAGTGCATGTATACACTTAATTGTTTTTGTTCTTAAATGCTTTTAAAGACAATAAAATTCAGTGAGCAAAAGCTCTAAATAATTTATTCCTTTTTCCATATCTTAGCTTATAAGTAAAGGCATCAACTAATTAAAAAAGTAAAACATGAAACAAATCTAAGAATCCACTGTCCTTTCATTTTCACTATATGGAAAAATAATGACTATAGGAAAGTAAGTTTTCCTCATTTTCTATTTCATGCTGATTACCTAAATAATTTCTGTTAAATACTAAATATATATAACAAGTGCTAGTCTCATTCAAAATATAATTCATTAATTTTATAACCTGGAAGAATATAAAAAATTTCAAATGTAAAACTCTAAAATGTGCCTACATGTGACAAAATTAATATGTGGTGTTACAAGTCAGTATTACCTCTGTGGGGCAGGAAAGCAGTAGTAATTAAAGGAAGGCAGCAAGAAGAGGACTTCTAGGGCCCTGGTAATGTTCTACTTGTTGACCTAAGGGACAGTGACATGGGAGGGTGATAATTCTATCCTGATGACAATTCACTGAGATGTACCCTTATGGTATCAGCACTCTTCTGTAGCTATATTATAGTTCATCTAAAAATGTTTACTTCAAATAAAATTTGTTCTTTATTTTTTTTCTCAGAGTCTCACTTTGTTGCCCAGGCTGAAGTGCAGTGGTGCCATCTGCACTCACAGCAACCTCTGCCTCCTGGGTTCAAGCGATTCTCCTGCCTCAGCCTCCCAAGTAGCTGGGATTACATGTGCCCGTCACCACACCTGGCTAATTTTTGTATTTTTAATACAGATTTGGTTTCACCATGTTGGCCAGGCTGGTCTTGAACTCTTGGCCCCAAGTGATCCACCCACTTGGCCCCGAAAAGTCCTGGGATTACAGGTGTGAGCCACTGCGCCTGGCCAGAAAAATTTTTAAAGTGTCCATTTGAACGCTTTCATTAGCTGCAAACTGTGCTTCAAAGATCTCAGTTTTACTTTGTGAACAACTTGAAATATCCTATTTTGTAACATTTGAACATACCAATCCAATTCCTTCAACAATCATCATAGAAAAATCAGTTAAAAGCAAAATGTCAAATTAAAATAATAATTTTATTTAATTTGGTCAATAACAAAATGTCACTCTTTATAAATGCAAATTGTTCTGACAAACATCAGAGATGGTCTTTGAGTAGTTTCCTAGAGGTGGTTACATATGACAAACATTTGTGAGTCAGTCAGATGAATTTAGTAGTTCAAACTCTAGGTGCTAAAGGAGTGAATTAACTTTCTTAAAAGAAACAAGTCAACTGTATTAACTAGTACATGTACCCGACATTTTCAGTTCTATATTCAATCATATCTAATAATAAATCCTCTTTGAATAAATGAAAGAATTGGCCAGACTCAGAGGCTCATGCCTATAATTTTAGTGTTTTGGGAGACCAAGGTGGCAAGGTAGGAGAACCCTGTGGGGCTGAGTCTGAGACCAGCCTGGGCGACAGAGCGAGACCCCTTCTCTTAAAAAACAAAAACAAAAACTTATGGGCAAACTTCAGTGTAGAAAGGGGTAATAAAGAAAAGCTGAAAAAAAAAAATCTGAGACAGGGGTCTCGCTCTGTCACCCAGGCTGGAGTGCAGTGGCGTGATCTCAGCTCATTGTAACGTCTGCCTCCCAGGTTCAAGCAAATTCTCCTGCTTCAGCTTCCCAAGTAGCTGAGATTACAGGAATCCATCACCCACCACCACACCTGGCTAATTTTTGTATTTTCAGTTGAGATGAGGTTTTGCCACGTTGGCCAGGCTGGTCTCAAATTCTTGACCTCAAGTGATCCACCTGTCTCAGCCTCCCAAAGTGCTGGGATTACAGGTGTGAACCATTGCGCCTGGTCTCTACAATGTTTTTTTTAAATTAGCCAAGCACAGCGGTGCATTGCTCTAGTTTTAGCTACCTAGAAGGCTTAAGGCAGGAGGATCTCTTGAGTCCAGGAGTCTGAGGCTATAGTGAGCTATGACTGCACCACTATACTCCAACCTAGGCAACAGTGCAAGAGCCTATCTCTTAAAAAAAATGTAAAAACAATAATTACTTGCTTTTAAAAGCAATAGTGACAAACTCTTAAAATCCTCTTTAGAACAAAACAGAGCATAAACTAAGACCTTATCAAACCACCATACAATACAGTAGCAAAAATAAAAATAGGTTTTACCCAAAATACCACATATCACCTGAGAAGTTAAAACAACTCTAAACATTTACTAATGAAGAACAGGAACTGTTTAAGATAGAACAGCAATTTTCAGGTCAAAAAATAATCAGTCAAATGACTCACATGAGACTCTGGGTGCTAGGTCTTCAGCCAGGTACTTTTTTTCAATTTGTTTTCATTTCTAACATTTCCAGATAACTTTGTTCAGGTGTGAAAGACTGAGTCCCAGGATAGACCATATGTATTATGTAAGCTAATTCTAACTAAAGCTCTACAAATAGCCAAGCAAAACCTAAAAACAAACTAAGCAACACCTCCTTCCTCACACACCAGAAGACAGCCAGGACACTCCAGGACTGGAGAGAGAGAGCAATAATAAGTATCACTGTCACCCAATTTTCCATCACTGTCACATTTCCATCTGGCAACTAAACCTTACCAGCCCTAATCAGCTTTTACCAAACAAAACAAAACAAAACCCTGTGCCTTTTAAATGTGACACTGCCTTATGATTTTTTATTTTATTTAGTTTATTTTTTTTGCGACAATCTCATTCTGTCGCCCAGGCTGGAGTGCAGGAGTGTGATCTCAGCTCACTGCAACCTCTGCCTAGTAGGTTCAAGCAACTCTCCTGCCTCAGCCTCCCAAGTAGCTGGGACTACAGGCACATGCCACTATGCCCGGCTAATTATTATATTTTCAGTTGAGACAGGGTTTTGTCATGTTGGCCAGGCTTGTCTTGAATTCCTGGCCTCAAGTGATCTGCCTGCCTCAGTCTCCCACAGTGCTGAGATTACAGACGTGAGCAACCGCACTGGTCCTGCCTTTCTGAATTTACAATAAAAATAAAATAAAACTATAGAGCACACACAGCGTATTAATGTTCTTTCTGAAAGTAGACTGAAGACCAAGAAGTATCAGTTAAGACAATTAAACATACAATCTATTTCTTAAATGTCTTTTCTATTTCTGAAAAACCTGCCCTGAGGGGGAAGGCTTAGGACCACTGCTGCAGACAGCCAGTTAAACAAACCCTCAGTGCTTGAGTTTTAAAATTCTTCACTATGTTTTTTATTAAGGACTTCTTCTATGGCTTATATAACACTTTTGTGCATCTGTCATTTAATAAATAGTACGTATTCTCCCTCTATTATTAGAATTCTGCGTAATTCACGTATGGCCCAAGATGAAATCTGGTAAACTTTTTGGATCATGAGAATAAGAGAAAAACAAACTTTTCTCCTTATCGCGACCTGATCTTGGAATAAATGCAACTGATTAGAAGTCTCATACTTATAATGTCAACAGAATGCATCTCCTAGTGATCTGACAAAGCTATTGAGGACCATGACCTCACATCTGTAATTCAAAAGACATGGATCTCCATCATATAAATTTTATATCTGGAGTGTAATGTGTTGATTCTTTGTATGTGTAATAAATTCCAAGTGTGCTATAATTAACTCTAACAAATAATTAACCATGTACTAGTCAAAAACTTCACTGAAAAAGTATTTCAATCATGAAAATCTATACATCTAAGTCATGTCAGTTTATGTCTCTCTAAAATGTAACTGATTAAAAAATAAGAAAAAAACATATGATTATTCTGTGGCTTTTTCTCAGGCTTTGTTAACCAACAAATGATAATTTGAAGAGGCAGTGCAAATATAGTATTTAAATTCAGGATTAATTTTTTAAATAAATATTTTAAAATATACATTAATCAACATTACCTTTATGTAATTCTGAATTTTCAGCTAATGTAAATATTTGTTTAAGAGACAGGATCTCACTATGTCACCTAGGCTGAAGCGCAGTACCTCTGACTTAATTGTCAGGCACTACAGTCTTAAACTCCTGAACTGGGGCTGGGTGCAGTTGGTCACGCCTGTAATCCCAGCTAAGGCAGCTCAATCACTTGAGCCCAGGAGTTTGAGACCAGCCTGAGCAATATGACAAAACCATGTCTCTACAAAAAACATACAAAAAATTAGCCAGGCGTGGTGGCACATGCTTATAGTTCCAGCTACTTGGGAGGCCGAGCTGGAAGGATCACCTGAGCTCAAGAGGTCGAAGTTGCAGTGTGCTGTAATTGGGCCACTGCACTCTAGCGTGAGTAAGAGCCGATCTCAAAAACAAAAAAAAACAAAAAATAACCTCCTGAGCTCAAGTGATCCTCCTACCTCAGCCTTCCAAGGAACCACCATGCTCAGCTTAAATATGTATTTTAAAATCAATTTCCACATATAAGCATTTTATACATTTATAAATAGATAAATCAGACCTTGTATCTAAAAGAAAGAACTGTATTTATGGCCAGGCGCGTTGGCTCATGCCTGTAATCCCAGCACTTTGGGAGGCTGAGGTGGGTAGATCACTTGAAGTCAGGAGTTCAAGACCACACTGGCTAACAGAGCAAAACCTCATCTCTACTAAAAATAAAAAAAAACTAGCTAGGCATGGTGGCAGGTGCCTGTAATCTCAGCTACTCGGGAGGCTGAGGCAAGAGAAACGCTTGAACCCGGGAGGTAGAGGTTATAGTCAGGCGAGATCGCCCCACTGTACTCCAGCCTGGGCAATAGAATGAGACTCCATCTCAAAAAAAAGTCTATGCATGTGAACCAGGATTGAAAGGGAACAAGTTAAAATAGTAGATTATGTGACTAGGCTTTTAGGTGACTTTATCCCCTTTTTCAATTACCATTAATAAATTACTTAAATAAAATATTTATATGAGTTTCAAGGTAAACATTTACTACCGATTTATAGACTGTTAATTTTCCCAATGTTGGAATGGTATATATAGAACATACATATAGGCATCAGTAGAACTAGTGGATATTTTAAACCAGAATTTAGAGTTGGTTTTTAAGTATATGTACCTTCTCAAGCCTTGAAGATTGAAGTTGGACTCAAACTCCTTTGAATGTAAGAAAGCTTGCAGCTGGGGAAAACTATGCAGACCAAACATCTGCAGATTAAAATTTTCTCTGATAGGAAAGTCCTTTCTAATGAATGAATTTAAAGATATACATCCAAATGCTTTTTGTGCTCCAGAGTATCTTAAACACTTACCTTCATCTGCCCTATTAATTTCATGTTCGGGAAGCCTGGAGCTGCTGGGTCTGGAAGGTGAACCCACAGATGGCTGCAACGAAGGAAGTTCATCAACATCTCTCAAATTAGCAAGCATATCTTGTAGTTTTGACCTATTGGGCCCTAGCCAAAAAAGGGGGGGTGGGGGAAGACAAAAAATAGAAAAGAGAATTATCTAACTGCATCAAAATGGCATCATAATCCTTATTTTTCATTGTAAATATTTACCTTTAAAAATATTCTACTGGATTAATAATTATTTTCAAGTTTTCAAATTATTGTAAAAGTTTATTTCTTGAAAAGAATTATACTTTACATATTTTTAAATAAAGCAAATGGGATAACATCACTATTTACATTTTTTAAAATGTGTGTGTCCAGTTAGACCATTAAAAATATCATTCTTTAATCAAACTACTGTATATTGCTCTAAATGTAGCCAGATACAGACTGTGAGCCTACAGTACACTGAATTAAACAATAACATCCCTGTTTGTTTGTTTGTTTGTTTAAATTAACTTGCATTAATTGCCTTACATCCTCAAGCTATGGTACCAGAGGTGAAGTCTCATGCCCTACCGATTACTTACCTGAACTTTGATTCTTCATTCTCCCACATCCCTGTTTTGACTGTTTTATATAGGATAGAGGCTGAAACAGATCTTCGGTAGTTTTTCCTGTTATAAGTTTAATTAAGAATGGGAAAATCTTACCCATAGTCTGTTATGGTTTTTTCCTATACCAGCAAAGAATACAACTATTTTTAAGCAATTTTAACTAATGCCTAGAAATGTATTTCAAGATAGTATGACTGGAGTACATGATTTGACTGGAAATATCTCTACTAGACAAACATTGAAAAGACTCAAACTTTTCAAATGAGTACTAGTTCAATTAAAAAAACTTTATAGTGGTTTATAAGTCAATGCTTTATATACCAATTCAAAGCATGGCTTCAGTTCTATTTTTATCCTAAGTTTTTACTTGTTCCAAGACTGCTATTTTATCAAGATAACATGAACAGAAGACATTAAACAAAATGTGCTGAAATGTGTAGTCCCTCTCTTCAGTGAAAGATGTTAAAATTTCTCCCTTACAGTGTCATCTTTCTTTACCATACTAAAAAAATCACGTGCTAGATGTCTGAACACAAATCCCCCGATTTAAAAAATCCAATTGCTTCTATTAGTAGGAATATTGTTCCAGTCAAATGGTGCAGTTTCAAGTGCTAAATTCCAACTACAGCAATGCCCTGATATTTGACAAGAACTGAATAATCAATGGAAAAGTAGATGGATTGTGCATAAGTCCTGGCTACCTTTCCAACTGAAAGATCTTTTATATTTCAACACATTCATTTTTGTAGCACAATGGCCTAAAGAAATATATATCAACATTAAGTTAATCTGGAAATTATTTCTCACATATGATATCCAAATTTTCCTCAAAATTTCCATTTAACTGGTTTTTTTGGTCATGACTTTCAAAAGCCATGACAAATCATCTCCCTACACTTTTTAAGATTAAATTGTCTATCAGTAAGTATATTTGGCTAAAAGGTACAAAATGTGCTTGTGTTTTAATATTAATCTTTCTCATTGATTTATCTATATTGAGATAGCATTAAACATCATTATCTCTCAGGATGTAATGGTTGATATTATGTAACATCAATAACAGACACTGACTTTTTATCAAATTAAGCTAAACACTGGTAAATTCTAAAATATTTTAAATAAAGGCTTAAATGCTTTTAAGTACTGTTTTAAGTTTAAAAGAATGTCCTAACAGGAATGACTCATCTTTAATAAGCTTTAGCATCACTACAGACAGAGAAAAAAATATATATCTTTCCAGTCTTTTGCAACTTTAAAATACATTTCTTGCTAAGTTAGATTTTAATCTCACTTTATACTACCTTAATATCTCAAAGAATTAAATTCCTATTGCCATAAAAGTGAGGCCCAGGTTCATATTCTCAACGAGGGTAGAAACACAAGGAGGTAATTTAGCCCTGCCCCCCTAAGAAGATTGTTTAAGATTGTTTTCCGGAATGGTTTGCAAGCTTTTGTATTTCCATTTTACATTCTTAACTAGATTCATTGCTAAACAATTTGCATAATGACATAATTAAACATATATGATTCACAGGGCTAGAAATTTTCTTTTGGCTTTTGTTTTTGATGTGGCACATATTTTATTGAAAAGGAAAAAAAGTAATTGGTAATAATGTTATAAATGAAATTGGCCCAAAATGTTCAAAAAGAAAATAAATATTTTTTAAAGTTTTATGTTTGACTCTGTGCCCTGTATAGCATATAGTGGTATGAGCAAATGAAATGCATGTTATGAACACATAGAATATTCAGGGGTAGAAATTAACTTTCTTTCTGTCAACAATATCTAAAATTGTAAGCAGTAATTTTGGTGGATTGCCAGAGGGTCACACTAAAAGAATTATAAATTGTCACTGAAAAAAAAAAAAAATCACTGTTATAATTAAGCACAGGTACTTTTAAAAAAACAAATTATCACTGTGTTTGAATACATAGCCCAACACTCTCATGAGGCTCTGGACTTATTATTGGGATACAGTATTTATGATTCCATAAGTACATGGGGGTTGTTTTAAGTTCATCATCAAATAGCTTATCATTTAATTTCAACCCCTGAAAGCAGGTGAAAAGGAAAGAGGTCAGGTGCAGAAATGAAAAAGAGTAAGTAGTTTTAGGAAAACATTGAAAAAAAAAAAAACTGGGGATGTAAAGAGGCAAGATTTGTGATTTACAGATACAATGTTTTCCACTTACTCTTCACCCCCTTTTTCCCCTTTCTCTCCTTTTTGTATTGTTCCTTGAGTTTGGTAATTACTCCCTGGTCCACATTCCACGCTTCAGGCATGAGACACTGATCTTCCTTTTCTAAACAGAGTAAAACAAATGAAACAGCCTTTTTCAATAAAATATTGAACACTCTGAGTCAATATGTCTCAATGACATAACCATTTCTTTATAGTATCATGAACTTAAAAAAAGTCATTGTTTATTCATTAGATATATAAGTCACACACACACAAAAAACATGACTAAGAAGAAATGACCAGTGCAATTTCCTAGAATAAAAAGTTTCTCTTAAAAGAGACATATACATATACACATAAACCTGGAAGATTTTAGCGATTTTTAGTAAATTAAGCCCAAACACTTTACAATCAAGAACTTCTTGGCCGGGTGCAGTGGCTCACGCTTGTAATCCCAGCACTTTAGGAGGCTGATGCAGGTGGGTCACATGAGGTCAGGAGTTCGAGACCAGCCTGACCAATATGGTAAAATCCCGTTTCTACTAAAAAAAACAAAAATACAAAATTAGCCAGGCATGGTAGGTAGCTCATGCCTGTAATCCCAGCTACTTGGGAGACTGAGGCAGGAGAATTGCCTGAACCTGGGAGGTAGAGGTTGCAGTGAGCCAAGATTGCACCACTGCACTCCAGCCTGGGCAACAAGAGTGAAACTCTATCTCAAAACAAACAAACAAACAAAACTGCTCATTTTCAGAATTCCACTAGGACTAACACAAAAAAAAATTTGTATTATTATGCAATAAGAGAAAATTATTATTTAGAAATTGTACAAAACAAACGCCAATGATCTTTTAAAGAATTATATCTTTTTAGCATATGTTCATCAATAAATGCTAATTTTTATTTTACAGGCTTAATATACAGCATTTGTTAAAACTTATTAATCAATCTTCATTTAAAATTTACAATTTAAATGATGTGTTAGTTTATAAATTCTTAAAACAGGAAACTGAGCTGCTAGTGGTAAAGAAATGCAATAATCAATTGTCACTATTTAAAGAGAAGAAAATTTTTAAAATGTTATGCATTTATATTTACTATAAAACAATCTAAATACTATATAATGCTATGTAAATGTTAACTCAGAATGCTAGCTTGAAACCAAGACTGATATATCCAACTGCTCACTCTACATTTCCATTAGAAAGTTTAACAGATATCTCAAACCAAACATACGAAACCAAACATCCAACCTCTCTCCCAACCCAGTCTGTTCCATCTAAAGAGTTCCCCACCTTATTTGATGACAACTCCATACATGTACTTGCTCAGAGCAAAACCCATTCTTTCTCACCCCACATTAAGTATATCAGGAAAAGCTATTTTACCTTCACAAATATTCAGAATCTGGCTTCTCAGCACATATACTACTTCTCTGACCACTATGATCTCTTGCTAGGATTATTACAATAATTGTTCCCCCTCCCCTAAGCCTATTAACAACACTTGTTTCCCTATGTAGTCTGTTCTCAATGCACTAGCCAGAGTGACGGTTTAAAATAAAAGATATTGTCACCTTTCTTGTTCAAATTCCTCCCATGGCTCCCCGTCTCACCACTGGTCTACATGGTCCAACATGAGCTGGTCATTTCTTACTACATTCTCCCTAGAATCACTCTGCTCCAGCCACCCTGGCTCACTTAAATTTCTCAGGGATGCTATTTTAGGGCATTTGCTCTGGATTTCTTCTTCCTGAACACTTCTTCCCCAGATACCATATGGCCAATTCCTTCATGACGTCTTTTGCTCAGTTGTAACCTTCTCAATGGGGCCTACTATGGCCACCATATTTTACGGGTTTTTAATTTAAAATTTTATTTTTGAGGCAGAATCTCATTCTATCAAAGCAGTTGGAGTGTACTGCCACAGCCTCAACTTACTGCAGCTTTGATCTCCTGGGCTCAAGCAATCCTCCTATCTCAGCCCCCCAAGTAGCTGGAACTACACCATGCCGAGCTAATTGTTTAAAAAAATTTTTATCAAGATAAGGTCTCGCTATGTTGCCCAGGCTGGTCTCAAACTCCTGGGCTCAAGCCATTCTCCCATCTCAGCCTCCCAAAGTGCTGGGATTACAGGCATGAGCCATACACCCAGCTAATCACTCTATTTTAAATTGTAACCCGTCCTCTCTACCCAACACTGACCCCAGCTCTCCCGATCTCTCTTACTCTACACTTTTTCTACTTTCCATAGCATTTATTACCTTCTAACATACTATATTCTCTTAGTTGAATGTAAGCACCAGAAGAATAAGAATCTTCACCTAGAAAACCCAGCAAATAGAAAGCACTTGATCAATATTTGTTGAATGAATGATGGGAATAAATCTCAATGAATCATATTAAACAGAAATCTGTTTTTAACAACTTAAGTTTCAATCTAGTTTCGAAAACTGTTTACTGGGCCTCTGAATACAATACTATTAAGAATAATTTTAGGCAGGGCACAGTGGCTCATGCCTGTAATCCCAGCACTTTGGGAGGCCGAGGCAGGTGGATCACCTGAGGTCAGAAGTTGGAGACCAGCCTGACCAACATGGAGAAACCCTGTCTCTACTTAAAAAAAAAAACAAAAAAATCAGCCAGGCATGGTGGCACATGCCTGTAATCCCAGCTACTCCGGAGGCTGAAGCAGGAGAATCACTTGAACCTGGGAGGCAGAGGCTGCAGTGAGCTAAGATCACACCACTGCACTCCAGCCTGGGTAACAGAGCAAGACTACATCTCAAAAAAAAAAAAAAAAAAGGAATAATTTTAAACAACATTTTTAGATACTTAACTATAATCTATCAATAGTAGAAACATTCTTTATTTTCCCAGAACGACATAACAATTAAAGATGTTAATTTTCATCAATCGGGTCTTAATAATAAATTAAACAGGATGGCTTTTGGGAACCCAGAACGTCTTCAGGTTTTTGAAGTTAAAATGTAGCTTTATAATCTTATTAGACTCATAAAAACAATAGGAATCATGGAAGATGCATGGTAAAATCTTTTTGCTTGCTAGAATCTAACCAGATTCTGAACCTAAGCATACTATCCTTTTTTCTAGGTGGGGGGGTAGTAGATAAGAGAGAGGGAGAGAACCCTTAAAATGGCTTAAATGTTCACTCAATTAGAGAAGATTTGCAATCTAGTTTTGTTAATATGTTAAAAAAGAACCCTTTGAATCTGAATTATAAAATCCTAAAACATATAGGTTGAACTACTGGTAAAGAAACCTTCAATAATGGAAATATTCCATTTACTCATACTCATTAACAGAACTATCCATATCCAGTACACTACTAAAGAATGAGACAACTCAGTTGTGAGAAGAGTCACTCATGTGATTCATATAGTAGATTAGGTAAAATGTTCACACACGTATCATATAATACATGGAGTTATGACTCATAAAGTAAAGGAAGTTACACAAGGAACAGTGCAGCTGTCCTTGGAGAAAAACCAATCTCCAGTGCCCTTGCAATATGATTCACAATGAAAAGGACCAACTGTATCTATGCAAATGTGCAATTCCTCAGAGAAAGACCCCAGTGCAGCACAGTAGATGTAGCTACGTTGGTGGACTTGTTGCCTAACATGAGTTACTTGACACACAAGCTCAGTAGGAAGTAAGACAGAATAGAGGCCTGTTTCACTTTAACTTCCCCTTGGTTTCTGGACTTGTTTTCTTGAAAGAAAAGCCAGTCACTAGATAGTCACTGTATTCTCCAATGACTACTTATCTTAGATAATTCTTCAAGTATTTACCACAAAAAAAGGGAAAGAAGTGGCACTGGTACTATGACAGAGTCCCTGAAGGTAAGATCTTAGAGGGTTAAAGGCAAATTTACATGATTTAAGGAAAAGTAAAGGCAGATGAAAAATTTATTGTGTGCTATGGTTATACGATCGTCAATATTATCACTGCACCAGAAAATGCCTTTTTTTTTGAGATGGAGTCTTGCTCTGTCACTCAGGCTGGAGTGCAGTGGCATAATCTTGGCTCACTGCAACCTCTACCTCCTGGGTTCAAGCGATTCTCCTGTCTCAGCCTCCAGAGTAGCTGGGATTACAGGTGCCTGCCACCACGCCTGGCTGATTTTTGAAGACAGAGGTTTGCCATGTTGACCAGACTGGTCTTGAACTCCTGACCTCAAGTGATCTGCCCACCTTGGCCTCCCAGAGGGCTGGGATTACAGGTGTGAGCCACCGCACCTGGCCCAGAAAACTATTTTTTAATGATTCTGGGGCAAATGAACCTACCAACCATCCTAGAAAGTAATTTGCAACTGAGTCCAAAAGGCAAGAAGTCAGCTGGACTTAGAAGTATAATCAGTTTCTTCCTCTCAAAGGAAGCTCCAATATAAAAGTGAAATAATACACTAAAGGTGACTATGCCTTACCCGAAATGCCTAGGACTAGAAGTATTTCAGATTTCAAACCATTTTGGATTTTCAAATATTTGTATTATATTGGTTCAGCACCCTCCAATCCAAAAATCTAAAATTCAAAATGCTCCAATGCATATTTATTTATTTATTTTTAAGATAGGGTTTCACCATGTTGGTCAGGCTGGTCTTGAACTCCGACCTCAGGTAATCCACCTGCCTTGGCCTCCAAAGTGCTTGGATTACAGACATTAGCCACCACACCCAGTCATATTTTCTTTAAGTATCATCAGTGCTGAAAAAGTTTCAGAATTTGGAACATTTCAGATTTCGATTTTCACATCAGGGATAGACGGACAACCCACAGTCACTTAACACCTCAACAAGAGAAGTCATTAAAAGATGCAACTAATGGGCCAGGCCCAGCGGCTCACGCCTATAATCCAAGCACTTTGGATTATAATCCAGTGCTTTGGGAGGCTGAGGAGGATGGATCATTTGAGGTCAGGAGTTCAAGACCAGTCTGACCAACATGGTGAAATCCCATCTCTTCTAAAATACAAAAATTAGCCAGGTGTTGTGCCAGGTGCCTGTAATCCCAGCTACTTGGGAGGCTGAGGCAGGAGAACTGCTTGAACATAGGAGGTGGAGGTTGCAGTGAGCCAAGATTGCACCACTGCACTCCAGCCTGGGCGACAGAATTAAGACTCTGTCTCAAAAAAAAAATAAGATTCAGCCAGGTGCGGTGGCTCACGTGGTCAAGAGATCAAGACCATCTGGCCAATATGGTGAAACCCTGTCTCTACTAAAAATACAAAAATTAGCCAGGCACGGTGGCAGGCACCTGTAGTCCCAGCTACTGGGGTGGCTGAGGCAGGAGAATTGCTTAAACCTGAGAGGTGGAGGTTACAGTAAGCCTTGATCGTGCCCTGCACTCCAGCCTGGCCACAGAGCCAGAGAAAGAACATTTCCTTGGGGCAATCACAAATTAGTTTTATTGTACAATGTTTCAGATGAAAAGAAAAGGTTACAAAAAAATCTATTTTTGTTAAAAACATTAGGAAATCTTTTCCTTGAACTTACCTAAGAGAGTTTTCTTATCAGTCACTATATATAATGACCAAGCAGTTGTGAAGGAGGAAAAATTTCAACAAAATTTTTAACATGAATGAGAGAAGAAAAAGGTGTCTTACTTTTTCCATTCAGGCTTTAGAATTCTTTTATTTTTCCTTCAGAGAAGAAATATACCCCCAAAAAAGGGATTTAATTAGTATTTCTAATGAGCATAACTAAAAATGTAAAAAAGTTCTTCATTTTAAGCAAAACATACTAAGTAACATTTGGACAGAAGTAATACCTGGGTTCCAGTCTTACAGCCTGTGTTCTAGTTCTTGAAGGTGTATTGAAATCAATATTTATCCTAAGTACATTAACACTGAAACATAAAAGCAAATACTGTATGTTTTCATGTATTAGTGGGAGCTAAACATTAGGTACTCATGGACATAAAGACGGCAACAAAGACACTGGGGACTACTAGAGGCAGGAGGCAGGGAGAGCAGTAAAGGCTGAAAAACCAAATGTTGGGTACTCTGCTCAGTACATGGGTGACGGGATCCTTCATACCCTAAACCTCAACATCACCCCGTATACCCAAGTAACAAACCTGCAAACGTTTTCCCAAAACTAAAAGTTGAAAAAGAAAACATAAAACAAAAAACAAAAAAATATTATTTATAAATATGGAAATCTGTATAATTTGAGATGTATATCTTTTTCATTGAGGAGAACACTCTATTGAAAAGATATCGGTGAGCTGCAAATTATTTACATATATGTGAAACTAAAATCAAATCTTCAGTTATTCATGGAACACGAAGAAATGATTTTAAAATCCATATGGAAAATTCAAGTTCAAATATCATGAAAAGGTTGGACCTAAACTAAGATATCCCTATCCTCTCCTAGGAAGAACATAACATATAACAGTAACTTTAAAAAAGTAAATACTGCGGTGAGCTGAGATCACACCATTGCCCTCCAACCTGGGTAACAAGAGTGAAACTCTGTCTCAAAAAAAAAAAAAAAAAAGTAAATACAAGGCTGAGTGTGGTGGCTCATGCTTGTAATCCTAGCATTTTGGGAAGCTGAGGCAGGCAGATCACCTGATGTCGGTCAGCAGTTCGAGACCAGCCTGGCCAACTTAGTGAAACCCCGTCTCCACTAAAATAAAAAAATCAGCTGGGCGTGGTGGTGCACACCTTGTAGTCCCAGCTACTCAGGAGGCTGAGGCATGAGAATTGCTTGAACCCGGGAGGTGGAGGTTGCAGTGAGCCAAAATCACTATATTCACCACTATATTCCAGCCTGAGCAACAGAGCAAGAGTCCGTCTCAAAAAAACAAAAAAATCCAAATATCTTCTCATTAATACTTTAGTATGTTTTAACTAAGTCTTACATACAATCACATCTATATGCCATTAATTTGTACTGAAATATAATTTGCTAAATTAATGGCATATAGATGTGAGTCACCAAATATCCTTAAACTTTTGCTTTAGGGTTGAAAGAAAACCTTGAAAATGGGAAGTTATATTAGGTCATCAGCAGAACTATAATTACGAGTTTGAAAATAACTCTATCCTTTTCGAGACAGAGTCTCACTCTGTCACCCAAGCTGACATGGCTTGATCAAGGCTCACTTCAACCTCCCCAAGCTGAAGTGATCCTCACACGTTGGCCTCCCAAGTAGCTGGGGCTATAGGCACACATCACCACACCCAGTTAATTTTTGCATTTTTTTGTAGAGATAGGATTTTGCCATGTTGCCCAGGCTGGTCTTGAACTACTTGGCTCAAGCAATCCTCCCACCTTGGACTCCCAAAGTCCTGGGATCATAGGTCTGAGCCACCCAGCTAACTTAATTTTTTAAATGAATAAAACATACAGAGTTTAAAGTTCAACATATTTAAGTTGACCCCAAAGAAAAGCTCCAAGGAGGCTGGGAGTGATGGCTCACATCTATAATCCCAGCACATTGGGAGACCAAGGCAGGAGGATCACTTAAACCCATTTTGAGACCAGCCTGGGTGACATGGCAAGACCTTGTCTCTACTAAAACCCAGAAAAAGTTGCCAGGCATGGTGGTGCACACCTGTGATCACTTGAGCCCAGTAAGCTGAGGCTGTAGTGAGCTGTGTTCAAGCCACTACGCTCCCATCAGAGTGAGACTCTTTCTCAAAAAAAAGAAAATAATAGAAAAGCTCTAAGGAAAATGCAGTACACAGAGTGTAAAGTAATTAAATCATTGAAATCCTTCAATCTCAAGAGAAAATTTCTCTCATTTTCAGTCTCTCTCTCACATTTACACAAATATATACACCTGATGGAATTAATCACTTTTGTTTTGAATAATTTATCACAATCCTATCTTAAGTGAATTAAACTATTTTCTTCAGAAAGTGTACCTTTGGGCCAGACACAGTGGCTCACGCCTACAATCCTAGCACTTTGAGAGGCTGAGGCAGGCAGGTCACCTGAGGTCAGGAGCTCAAGATTAGCCTGGCTGACATGGCAAAACTCCATCTCTACTAAAAATACAAAAATTAGCCAGGCATGGTCATGGGTGCCTGCAATTCCAGCTACTGGGAGGCTGAGGTAGGAGAACTGCTTGGACCTGGGAGATGGAGGTTGCAGTGAGCCGAGATCGCGCCACTTCACTCCAGCCTGGGTGACAGAGCTAGACTCTGTCTCAGAAACAAAAAGTGTACCTTTGTTGTGTTTAATAACTTGATAGCATTAATGTCTCCGTACTAGAATGATCTATGCTGTGGAAGTTTCCCCAAAATATTTGTTTTAATTCTTATTAGATGTTTAAAATATTCAATTTTTTAGAACATTTTGAGAAGAAAAATTCTGTGTCTTGTACAAACTGTCAAAGCTAAAACTAGAATGAATGATTGACTACAATTTTCTAACTTATAGTTATTTTTACATATAAAATGTCAGAAATGAGATCTCCAAAATCCTCTAATTAAAGTCTCATAATCAATTTTCACAAAAATCTAGATTTGAAAGTTCTGTCTAGGCAGAAAACAGAGAATATTCTATATAATAATTCAAATGCTTTGAATTTGAAAATTCTACTGTCTAGGCAGAAAACAGAGAATATTCTGTAAAGTAATTCATACTGCTTTTTTTTTTTTTTGAGACGGAGTTTCGCTCTTGTTACCCAGGCTGGACTGCAATGGCGCGATCTCGGCTTACCGCAACCTCCGCTTCCTGGGTTCAGGCAATTCTCCTGCCTCAGCCTCCGGAGTAGCTGGGATTACAGGCACATGCCACCATGCCCAGCTAATTTTTTGTATTTTTAGTAGAGATGGGGTTTCATCATGTTGACCAGGATGATCTCGATCTCTCGACCTCGTGATCCACCTGCCTCGGCCTCCCAAAGTGCTGGGATTACAGGGGTGAGCCACTGTGCCCGGCCTTTTTTTCTTTTTAAATGAGGTAATTAGTTACACAACTTTTCTTAAACATGCATACACATATACCCAGGTTAAAAGGTGCCAGTAGTAATAAGTTCACAAAATGTTCAATATTTCAACATTATAGTTCTTTAAGATGTCGCCCTCCTGGTAAAACACTAATTTTTTTATTTATTTAACATCTCTAATTAGATACAGTATGCTTCCTTACCCCAGTCTGTTCCATCGCCTGCACTTCTAGATTCATTGTCTCCTTCCTCTGATGTAACCAAGAAGTCAAACTCCTTTAGAGCTTCTTTTGTATCTCGATCTTCACTGCTGTCAGGCAATGCTTTTTTCCTAACAATCTAATGAAAAAACATGCTAAATTAAATAAAGGAGATAGTTCCCCTTTACCATCGAATAAGAAAATTTAATTATTTTCTTCAAGAATGTGTACCTTTGTTGTGTTAAATAACTGTATTACCTCAGTCAAAATCACATTTTTTTAAAGACATTATAAATTTTAAAGCAGTAATTTAAACTTTGTTCAACAATATGATGGCTTGTTTAAGTCAACTAATAGAACCACATGTGGAAATATAAGACATGTATTGAAACAACATAGATAATTTACAAGGTACTCTGTTAGGTTCCCATAATTATTTCTACTGTCATCAGTTTTCTCTAGAAGCTCTCCATACATTTAATTTTTTTCCCTAAAACATTGATCTTTCAGACTGAATCTAACAAATTGGTAAAGGCAGCTACACTTCATTTTTATATCTTTAGAAATAACTCTGGAATCACAAATCCAGTTGAAGTGTTAAAACTTAAGCTTCATACACACCTAAGCTCTTTATAAATTATCTCCTTCTCAGTCACCTTTACCAACATGGACCTAAAGAAATTAGGATACTTTGGTTTGCATTTCTTTGAATAAAATTGCAATATCTCAGTTTCTCTAGATTTCAGCTTCTTCACCTCATGCAAAACAGAAATAGTATGATATGATCAAATGTTATCCCTGGGCTATTAGGAGTGGCTTAAAATTATCAAAGTTTTACAGACAGACCAATGGGATAGACTAGACAGACTAAAGAGTTAGAAGCAGAACCCAAGAGACGACAAACAGGTGACTTGTATGGCCCTGTTCCCATGCTGACAACTGGTATCATTTATAAATCATAGCATTCTTCATCAAAGACAAGATACAGCCTCAGAAATCCTTCTCAGCACAGCACTCCAAGAAGCCACTACCAATGGAACAAAGGTGCCATCATAGATGAAACCTATCTGGCCTTAACTGTCCTGGTACATACAAAACCTGGATAGGAGAAATCAAAGGATTACTTAATGATGCTTGAATAATTTGTTTAACTATTGGCCTTAACTGTCCTGGTACATACAAAACCTGGATAGGAGAAATCAAAGGATTACTTAAGGATGCTTGAATAATTTGTTTAACTATTTGGGATATTTTCATAAAATCCAGAAATACTTCTATGCTTACAGCACCTCCCAATCTAATATCTAGCATATCTATTCGACAAAAAAAGCAAGATCAGTGTGGCAGACTGAGAACCGAAAACCCATTCTTGAATGCGTATTTTTATAAATACAAACCATATTCGAATAATCTGTTCCAATTTTCCCTAAGCAGCCATACTAAGGCAGAAAGGTGTCTCTGAAGAGTTATGCCAAGAGGACACCCCAATTCTCATAGTTCCACATATAAATATATTGCCTAATCTACCTTCTTTTAACCTAAAGGCTTAATCCCTTCCTCTTCTGGACCCTGATGAGATGCCAGCTGTAATTCAGAGGGACTATCGCCAACATCTTTGTCTGTAAGTCCTTGTTCTCACTGCCTGACAAAAAGAGCAGGGAAAATCCATAAGAAGTATATGGAACCTCGAATTGCAAGTCTGAATATATTCTCAACATTAAATATGGTATTTAATGTCACAAAGCAACTCCTGGGGAAAAAAACCCGTTTCTAGTCTCATCACCTCAGTATAATAGAACAAAGAATAAATGGCATATTTATTACTGTCACTGCAGATTACTATTAACCAAGTATCCCCCTTTAAATAAATAAACCGAAAGTCCTTTGCTTTTAATGTTTAGGTATATAAGAAAAATTAATTGTGTTTACCAGTGGAGAACAGGATTAGAACAGGAAGGGGTAGAGTTTGTAATAACAAGTATATATTACTTTTCTTCCTGACATAGAAGGTTCCACTCCACTCCTACCTTCGAAGAGTTTATGAATCAATTGAAGAAATTTAAGAAAAAACCAAATGGGCTGCATAGGGTGCCTAAGCAGATCAGAAAAAATTAATAAATAAACTTCAAAAACCATCAATAAGTAGGGCCATGACACAAAGTAACATGAGATTCTTTATACTGTGGCTAAAAAAATAGTTAATAGCCCTATTTCCATTCTTTTTCCTCCTGAAATTTCTGAATGTGGAGACTAGATGCTGCTGAAGTTAGCCTTCACACAGTTTGAAACTGATCGCTTCTTACATGCATGTATAATCTCAAGGTTGTTATTATACTTAGCTAGTGATAACAAGAATGCTGATAATAATAACAGTAAAGAAAAATAAGGGCTGGGCACAATGGCTCATGCCTGTAATCCCTGCACTTTGGGAGGCCAAGGTGGGTGGATCACTTGAGATCAGGAGTTCGAGACCAGCCTGGCCAACATGATGAAACCCTGTCTCTACTAAAAATACAAAAAATTCGCTGGGCATGATGGCGCATGCCTATAATCCTGGCTACTCAGGAGGCTGGGGTTGCAGTGAGCCAAGATCGTGCCACTGCACTCCAGCCTGGGCAACAAGTGCAAAACTCTGATCTGTCGCAAAAACAAAACAAAAAACAAACGAAAAAAACAGTGAAGAGGCAGATGATGAAGAAAAAGAACACAATTTAGAGGAGGAAAATAATACAGCATGTAACCCAAACTCCAAAAATGGCAAAGAAAAAACAACAGGATATGAGGCTTTGAATACACTCCTGTATAACAGCCTAAATACAACAGCAATTACTAAGAGCTTTATGTCTCTCTATTTTCTTAGTTGAGTTTATTAAACTATTTTGATTAAATAAATAAATTAACATTTTAAAAACTTGTTCTGCTTGACATTTTAATAGGATAACTTTTAGCTTTCCCTATAGAATGCAATAAATTTTCTGTTATGCTTATTCACTGCTACACAGAACTAGATCTTTAAAGTGCTTTTGGCATGTAGCTATTTTTACTATAGCTGGAAAATTAATGTAATATAATGTAAAAATAAGCAAAACTGTTAAAACCAGTGATTAATTTGCTTAAAAATATTTTTTTCTAAAAAACTAAAAAAGTTTTTCAGTGCAATAGCATGATCATGGCTCACTGCAACATCAAATTCCTGGTCTCAAGCGATCCTCCTTCCTCAGCCTCCTGGGTAGCTGGAACTACAGGTGTGTGCTATTGTACACCGCTAATTAAAAAAAAAATTTTTTTTGAGATGGAGTCTTGCTATGTTGCCTAGGCTGGTCCCAAACTCCTAGCCTCAAATGATCCTCCCACTTCAGCCTCCTGAGTAGCTGGGATTACAGGCACAAGCCACTGCACCCAGCACAGAACTGCTATGATCTGTACTAATTAGAAGACAGTATATTTATTATGCCTGTGGGTTAGGAATCTCTAATAAAATCATATGTAATAGTTTTAATATTTATGAACTTTTAAAATATTTAAATTAATATCACTAACTTACAGAAACATATAGCATCATGATTCAAGGCATTATTTAATACTGAGCTATGAATAAAGTATTTTGATGGAAAAATAATATCTCAATGCAGTCATCCCATAGAATTAACAAGGAGTTACACAATTTCCAGATGATTAGGGTACAGAAAAAGTGTCACAGAAGTTTAGGCTTTGCCTTTTACTACGGTAAATTAAGACACATGCTATTACTACCGGTTTGGATAAGAACAATTGTAAGTTACTACTTGAAGTTCAAATAATTTCCATGGCAGTGCTGTATTAGCAAAGTACTACTGAATAGTGGTCAAGGAAAATAATAATCTCGCAGTAATAATTTGAAAGTCTCTGATGGAGCCCAAGAAGCAGAAGGCATAAAAAACAGAGAGGTTACACTTAAAAAGCACTTTGTAAGTTAAATAGATCATTTTCGCACATAGTGTCTCTTTATTCCTCACAAAATCCTCCATGGTAAACATGGTTATTTATTACAATCCACATTTTACAAATGAAAAAACTAAGCCTGAAGCATTAAGAAACACAAATAGTGGCAGAACTGGAGCTTAACCACAGTCTTTTAGCTAGAGGTCCAATCGGCTTTATATTACTTTACTTTCCTTTCTATTCACAAATAAATGTGAAAGAAGAGAAATGTAAACATTTTCCTAGACAAAGCAAAATATGTCCTCATCTCTTACTTAAAAAAGAATGAAAAGGAGTAGGAGAAAGAAGGAAGAAGTGAGAGAAGGGAGAAGGGGAGAAAAGTAAAGACAGAGAAGGGGAAAGAGGGAAGAAGAGAAGAAAATAGAGAAGGGAAGAGAAAGAAGAAGTGGCTACTAAGAGACATCTCTCATTCCAAGAAACTGCCATGGGAAAGTCAATAATCTTATAAACTTCTGAACAAAACTTGAGAAGAACCCTACACAATTGTGAAGAAATCTAATGGAAGAGTTCTGAAAGTCTGCAGAATTTGTCTACCAAAACAATCCTGACAAGACAAAAACTGCATATATTAGAGGTGATGCTAGTCACCATCAGGCACCATAATGTGTCTGTCAGTTCTATTCTCTTATAGCAACCAATAACCCTGTATTGTTATAACACACAGTATTTACTATATTCATCTGCCCCATAGAAAACTGTCCTGTTCAATGAATGAACAAAAAATCAAACAGTGAGGAATTTCAAGAGAAAGCTACTATACAAAAAATATTCTTAATTTGAAATCAATATAAAAAACTTGCCCCAAATTTATGAAAATGAAAAAGCTAGGGGTTAAGATTAAAGAACATGGATTATTTTATGCATTATGTAGTATGTATTACAGTCCCTAAAAATATTAATATTGTATGAGTTATCTAACTCACTGTTGAAGTATCAATGATGCTTTTCTCTCTTCCATCAACATCATCATCTTCATCTTCATCACTGAAATCTGCAGCTGCACTTTCAAGGAATTTGAAATTATCCAGCACGGAGGCAGAATCTGTTAACTCAGATTTTCTGGTGTAAAACATGTATATCCTGCTTAGTTAATCTTTTTAACTTCAATATAAGAATTAACCCATGATATGTCGCATTAACTTCTGTTTATATGGTAACTATAAATCCCAAATCACATTATCTACATTGATTCTTATTAATTACATTCTCACAGATAAATTTAAAAAGCAATACAGGCTGTAGATACTCTTTTAAGTACTTTGTAATCCTATCTACCTACCTACCACTCTGTTGCCCAGGCTGGAGTGCAGTAGCATGATCTAATTCACTCCAACCTCTGCCTCCCAGGTTCATGCAATTCTTCAGCTTCAGCCTCCCAAGTAGCTAGGATTACAGGGGGGAGCCACCACGCTCAGCTAATTTTTCTATTTTCAACAGAGATGGGGTTCCACTATGTTGCCCAAGCTGGTCTCTAACTCCTGAGCCCAAGTGATCCACCCACCTCAGCCTCAGCCTCCCAAAGTGCTGGGATTATAGGCGTCATAAGCCACCATGCCTGGCCACTCATATTTACTTAAATTAGTGGTAATCTAATGTAAAGAACTCCCCTTCCTGATTCAGTATTATTTTGATCCTTATACCAATCTTAATGTATTTTTTTAAAAAATATGTTTATTATCTCTACCTCCATTTTTCTCTACTCTTATCCTCTCTGCAACTTTCTTTGACCTCTTACATAAGTTTCCACAACTAAGAAAATAACAAATATGTCATTTTTCTCTGATACAATCTTGTATTTCGGCTCTAGAACTAAAGTAAAAGAGAAAATGTATACATAAAGTTACTAACAGCAATACACTAGTCAAATTAACATTATTTTAAGACTTGACCCTGTTGATTAATAAACGATTAATATTTTAGAAATAATTGAATTTTCAAATATATGACTTGAATTTAGTTCCCTCAAAATAAATGTATTAAAGGTTCCAATGGCCAGAACAAAAAGATTTCTCTCCAGTTCATCAGGTAATCTTTTAGACAGAGCATTTTCTCGAAGGAAAATATATATATATATATTTTATATATATATAAAAACTACTATGGACAAAATTTTCAAAACAGATCTATCTTAAATTTCAAATCTGCTTAGAGCTTTGTGTTTGGTTATCACCCTCTCCTAACCCTTTATCCCTACTGAAATCTGACAGATTAGCAGCAATAGCCTGGTCATTCTTAAAGGACAGATCAAGGTCAAAACACACACGAGTGGTCTTCCCTGAAAGTCTTTACTGAAGGTTATTAAAGTATGCATTATAGCTCTTAAAAACATTTATACTATCAGCCAGGCATGGTGACTCATGTCTCTAACCCCAACACTTTGAGAGGCTGAGGTGGGCAGATCACGAGGTCAAGAGATCAACACCATCCTGGTCAAAATGGTGAAAACCCGTCTCTACTAAAAATAACAAAAATTAGCTGGGCATAGTAGTACATGCCTGTAGTCCCAGCTACTCAGGAGGCTGAAGCAGAAGAATCACTTGAACCCGGGAGGCAGAGGTTGCAGTGAGCCAAGATGGCATCACTGCACTCCAACCTGGAAACAAAGAAAACGTCTCAAAAAAAAAAATTATACTATCTAAGTTAACTTGATGACTTATGTTGACCCATAACATAAAAATAGATAATGTCCACACGGCCTTCGTCTATACAGAGAAATACCATGCCTTACATTTACAAATACAAGTTAATGTACTTTTTCAATGTAGCTTTAAAAGTTGGAAATGTATTCTTAATTATTAACGAATACATTTTAGAAGGCTTCACAGACCTTTGTTTATAAAAGTACCACAGTGAACCTTTACCTAATCCCATAATTTTAGTTTATATTCCAAATAACAGGAACTATCTTCTCACCAGAAAATTTATAGAGCTCAATTAAAACCATTCTTCCTTCCTAAACAAGTGTCAAAATAAAAACCATACTAAGACATTCACAGAATTTTTGACTTTTTATTCAAGTAATAATCATGGAAGTTTTTTTCCAATAAAGAAAAATCTCTTTATTGATCTGTTTATGCTTATTTTAAGTAGAATTATATATGATTGTATGATACATAATCCAAAATGGAAAACAAAATATTTCAAATAGCTAATGAATTTTTCACACTTACACTGTCACTTGTAACACATATTTTATATCAAAGGAAAGATAAATTACAGCATTATGAGATAAACAAAAGTGGCTAAAAGCAGGGTTACTTCTAAATAATTTGAGGTACTTTTGTGATTTCTGGATCACCAGTCATGAAATTTTGTTCTTACATATTGTACTGAATTTCCAAACAAAATGTTTTCTGAACTTTTATTTAGTGATTAGGACAATATACTAAAATTTGTATTAATACATAATTATGATTATGTATTTATTACATATATTATTATGTATATTTATGTATTAATACATAAATACATAAATTTGAAGCAAATATCATAATAGTATTCTTGAATTAAAATAGAATAACTCCAATCCTTATGTGTTAACTTCTAACCAAACAAAATTTTAGAATTTTTATTAAATTATAATTTAATTATTTCTATGTCACTACCTGAAAGTACAAATAATGCCCATAAAACCAAAAATATTTAATAAGAACTAATTATAGCTAAAACACTTCCCAGACAAAATACTTACCCAATCATTGCTGTCTCTTTAATTTCAGCCTCTGTGCCATTTACAACTGAGTCCTGATTTTTGTCATCTTCCCTGTCAGTGACATCACTTGAAAAGCCCAACAAAGCTCGCACTCGTTTAGATTTCACATCTAGAATAGTATCTGTATAACCCACCTCCTGTAGATACCTGTGTGAAGAGGATCCTTACAGTTCAGTCATACTGGAATCAGTATTCTATAATTTAATATATAAATAAAAGCATTTATTTAAACTCATTGCCCACATAAAACTTAACAGTACAGTACTATGCTAGTAAGACTTAATAAATAATCTTCCAGCTGCAGATGGAGCTGTCTCTTGCAGTACCAGCCTCTACAGTCACTGAGAAAAATGAGAGAACCATACAATACACCATTCATTACATTTACCATAAGAAGAAGCTGGTCTTTAATATATCTAATAGCACATTCTTTCCTTTAGGCTAGATTGGAGCTAGCTCACTCCCAGACTCTACCAAATTAGTATTTTATAATAGTTATTCCAATAGTTTTTTTTTTTTTACATTTGTCATGTATCAATTGTTTGTGATATAGACAGAATGTTCCTAGCATATATGGTCTCCTTCATTACACACAAGAAGGGAGGATTTCTTGAGTCACCTCTACAGTATAGAAGCTTCTATCCCAAGACAACTTTAAAATAAAAATAGACCGCAATTAAATTGTGGCATGTAGGGGGTGTGGACACACATGTGTGTATGTTACTGAAAGGCAGTGGCAAAGAAAAAGAGCAAAGGCTTTGTACTGAGAGCTAGGTCTAGGTCCTATTTCTGCCACTTACTTGCATAACTTTAATTCTCCTGAACCTGTTTTCTATCCCCTAAAACAGACATACCTAATATTGTACTTGGCATATAAAACGCATTCAATACATATTAACAGGAAAGTTGACCAAAAAAGGCCCAAGTGGCAGTGGCAGGACCATGAAAATGGTAAATGCCATTAGTAAACATGATAGACAAACACTAGACAAACTTATAAGCAGGCACTGAGTCTACTGGATGAAAGAAGAAAACAAAGGTTGATGAGATAAGCAGTTTAAATTAAGTTTATTGCAAGATTTGGTCTTGGTTATTACAGTTGAAAGACCTATCTCAAAAATATACGTGATCAAAGGGAGTAAGTTTATCTTATCAGATCAAGATGCTCATTTTTCAATCCTATCCGATATTTATAGAAAGGTCTCAATTAAAATTTAGATAATAAATTCCCAAATTCCCTAAATTTAAAGTTCTTCTTGAAAACTGCTTCAAAGATGTTATATTTTTCCATTTTTAACAATAATATTTGAGACATACCTCACTTTGGCAACAAAATCATATTACAAATACCTGTTTTGAAACTGCTCTTGCCATAGATAAGCTGGTTTTACTAAATAGTTACTTCCTCATTCATTGATAAAATGACACCTTTACTCTGAAGAGTTATGGGTCCTTCAAAGTTTCTGAAAACATCTCTTGTATAGCTCATTATGAAACCATTTCTTGTTTTAAAAAAAAAATTAGCATTCTAAGAACACACCTATTTTAAAAAGATGTATAAGTCATATTTAAGATCAAAGCGTGGGCATTAGTAAAAATCCACTTATTAAATATCAGAAAATATCTCATTTTCTTCTGTTTAGATTAAAAAATAGATATGTGAAGACATTTTAAGATTCTCTTTCTATAGTCGAAAGGAATAACTGCTATACATCTACTTTGGAAACCTTGGGTTTAAACAACTTATAATCAGTCTTCAAACAACAGGTAGCAAATTTCCTTTACTGGGGCATTTCAAAGGTGGTATTTAAGAACCAGGCACTGAGCCAGTGAATCTAGTCTACCTCCTGATATCAGATCAATCCATCTTTGTTTACTCTTTGTTGTCTCAAATACATATTAATATTTTATGGAAGAAAGTTGACCAGGCACGGTGGCTCACACCTGTAATCCCAGCACTTTGGGTGGCCAAGGCAGGCAGCTCACTTGAGGTTAAGAGTTCCAGAAGAGTCTAGCCAACATAGTAAAACACCATCTCTACAAAAATACAAAAAAATTAGCCAGGCATGGTGGCACACGATTGTAGACCCAGCAGCTTTTGAGGCTCAGGCAGGAGAATCACTTAAGCCCAGGAGGCAGAGGTTGCAGTGAGCCAAGATTGTGAAACCACACTCCATCCTGGCCAACAGAGTGAGACTCAGTCTCAATCAAGCACGCAATCAATCAATCAATCGATAAAGCATGTGTTAGGCAGTATTTGCAAATTTGGAGAATTCAAAAAGGTCTCCAATTATTTAAAAGTTTTAAAACATAACAAAATTGCATGTAAACACCAACTGCATATATATTAAAATGTTTATATTCATACATAAAAGATGCAATGAAAAGAATAAAGGTATAGAATTCTTTTAACTATATAAATTCTACCACACAGAAAAAGTGTTTAATATGAAAAAGGAATAGTAATTCAATTAAGCTTTTTCACAGCATCCATCTAATAATAATAAGAGATAAAATATTCATCTGACTTGAAAATACACAGTAAAAATAACTTTGTAAAAATGTTTCTTGTCTTCAACCATTTTTAAGTTCGACCTCGGGACACTTACTGTCTGAGTAGTTGCCGACCTTGTTTCCACATTAACTGGCTGTTTTGTTGTGGCTGCACTTCTGTTTCATTACCTTCATCTGGAAAACATTAAGTGATAATAAAACTGACTTGATTTATGTATTAGAGGACATCTCAATTCATTAGTAACGTCCAATGAACATTTATAAGATTAAGAATATGTAACTGCAACTGTAAGGTATGTGTTACGATAATGCGAGTTCTGTTTTTTAACTGTAATTTCTATAACAAAATTCTAAGAAAAATTATTGCTACTGGATTTCCCTGAGTAGCAGAACTAAAATAAATACATTTTCCCTACCTTTAACTAGACTGAGAATTTTTCTCCAGAACAAAGACTTATCCAATCAAGTCACAAAATAAGAGCCAAATAACAGTATTATAAAGTAGCATATCAGAACAAGTCAATAATAATAATAATTGAACATTTAAAAATAACTAGTATTATAACTGGATTATTTGTAGCACAAAGGATAAATGCTTCAGAGGATGGATAGCCCATTTTCCATGATGTGATTTTTACACTTGCATGCCTGTATCAAAATATCTCATGTACCCCATAAATATATATACTTACTATGTACCCACAAAAATTAAAATTAATAATGGCTGGGCATGGTGGTTCACACCTGTAATCCCAGCAATTTGGGAAGTCAAGACAAGTGGATCTCTAGAATCCAGGAGTTTGAGACCAGCCTGGACAACATGGACTAAACCCTGTCTCTAAAACAAAACAAAACAAAAAAATTATCTGGGCACAGTGGCATGCGGCTGTAGTCCCAGCTATGAGGGAGGCTGAGGTAGGAGGATAACCTGAGCCCAGGAAATCAAGGCTGCAGTGAGCTGTGATCATGCCACCGCACACAAACCTAAGCAACAGAGGGAGACTCTGTCTCCAAAAAACAAATAAATAAATAAATATTTTTTTTGTTTTGTTTTTATCTTTTTTCTTTTTTTTTTAAATAAATAAATTTTTTTTTTAAAAAAAAGAACTAGAACAAAATACTGAAGAATGATGGTAGAAAAGCCAATTTGGTAAAGAGCACATATATAACAATCTCAATTTAAACCTGTTTCCTTCATTAGCTATTACATCTAAAACCCTCAAGTATTCTTTTAATGATATTGTTTGAAAGAAAACCTCCTAAACATTTTAAAGCTTAAATTCATCATTAGGTAAAAGCAGAGTCCTTTCTAGAAGATGGTAAAAAGAACTTTCCATATTGTAAGTCTGGACTGCACAATCTCCAAACTACACTATGGTTCTACATTAACAGTACAAAAATAGTGCATACTTTCCTCAGCCCTTGATCAAACTCTAAAACACTGCTGATCTGTATAGGATCTTTTTTAAATGGAGATACAAAAGGGACTGGTAAAATTTATTTGATGACATTTGAAATTAAGTATTTACTGGCCAGGCACTGTGGCTCACGCCTATAATCCCAGCACTTTGGGAGGCCAAGGCAGGCAGATCACAAGGTCAGGAGATCAAGACCATCCTGGCTAACATGGTGAAACACTGTCTCTACTAAAAATACAAAAAATTAGCTGGGCATGGTGGCATGCACCTGTAGTCCCAGCTACAGGGGAGGCTGAAGCAGGAGAATTGCTTGAACCCAGGAGGTGGAGGTTGCAGTGAGCCGAGATTGCACCACTGCACTCCAGCCTGTTGACAGAGTGAGACCCTGTATCAAAACAAAAAAAAAAATTAAGTATTAAATACATGCTGTGTTAAAAACACATATACTGTCTCTTTTATTCCTTACAACCTCAAAGATAGGTACTTAGTCTTATTTTAAAGATAAGAGAGCTGAGTTCTGGAAGGTAATTTTCAGGTTAGAAACATAGTGGTAAGTGTTGAACTTCTGTTTCATTCCAGAGCCCCAGCATTTTCCTTCACATGATATCACTACAACAGGAAATTAGAGAAATACATAAATAAAAGTAAGAATTAAATCTTGCATGTTTGTTTTTCTTCTAAAATAACTAGGCTTAGTTGTATGATATACCAAAGAAAAGAAGCAGAGTAGACTGGAGAGGCAGGTAGAAAATAAGGGGAATTAAATTAACTTCAAAAAGAAGCTAATTACTTTATGATAACTTCAAAGACAATATAAGAAAAAAAAAAAGAAGGGGACAAAAGCAATATCCCCAAACTAAGGGAAAACAAATACATCTTGTTTCCACTGACCACAAATTCAGGATCTGTGTATGTAACATAATATGTTCCAGTATATCCCCTTCTTAAGTCAAGTGAATAACCTGTACTTGCCAAGTAAAAACATTTACACTGCCATTTCAAGACTTCAGATGTGAAATGAAGTTTTGAGATCATTAAATCTCTCATTAGAATAGGGCTAAATCCTTTCTTTGCCATCCTCAAATATACTCAACTGCTTGTGCCTATTTTGGCAGCCAGTGATACTACAAAAGTGTGATACAGTAATTCAATGGACTACTACTCAAGAACAACAAAGAATGAATTACTGATACACACCAACATACACAAATCTCAAATGCATTATTCTAGGTGAGATAAGCCAGAATCAAAAGGCTGCATTCTATAAGATTCTGAAATTCACATGATTTTCTAGAAAAGGCAAAACTACAGAAATGGAAAACAAGACTACCAGTTGCCAGGGGATGAGAGTAGAGACATAGAGATTTGTGGATAAAGAAAACATGGCACATATACATCATGGAATACTATGCAGCCATAAAAAAGGATGAGTTCATGTCCTTTAGAGGGACATGGATAAAGCTGGAAACCATCATTCTAAGCAAACTGACACAAGAACAGAAAACCAAACACTGCATGTTCTCACTCACAAGTGGGTGTTGAACAATGAGAACACATGGACAGAGGGAGAGGAACATCATATACTGGGGCCTGTTGCGGGGTGGGGGGCTAGAGAAGGGATAACAGGGGGTAGGATGCTAGGGGAGGGATAGCATTAGGAGAAATACCAAATGTAGATGATGGGGTGATAGATGCAGCAAAACACCATGGCACATGTATAATTACGTAACAAACCTGCACGTTCTGCACATGTACCACAGAAATTAAAGTATAATAAAAAAACAAAAATAGTAATATAAAACTAGAAAAGACAAATCAATGGAATAGAGTAGAAAGTTCAAGGGGATAATTTATTAAAAAAACACTAAAAAGGGTGACTTTTATGGTATGTAAATTATATCTTAATAAGAATCAAATAAGAATGCACCCTATCCTCTTTTTAAAAAAGTGGTTTTTTTTTTTTTTGGTTTTGTTTTGAGATGAAGTCTTACTCTGTCTTGAGGCTGCTGGAGTGCAGTGGCACAATCTCAGCTCACTGCAACCTCCAACTCGGTGGTTCAAGCGATTCTCCTGCCTCAGTCTCCTGAGTAGCTAGGATTACAGGCATGCGCTACCACGCCCAGCTAATTTTTGTATTTTTATTAGAGATAGGTTTCACCATGTTGGCCAAGATGGTCTCGATCTCCTGACCTTGTGGTCCACCCTCCTCGGCCTCCCAAAGTGCTGGGATTACAGGCAGAAGCCACCACGTCCAGCCAAAAAAAAAAAAGTATATTCTTATACTGAGATAAAATCTGACTCTCTAAGTAACATCTGAGGTTACGGCTGGGCATGGTGGTTCATGCCTGTAATCCCAGCACTCTAGGAGACCAAGGTGGGTGGATCCCTGGAACTCAGGAGTTCAAGACCAGCCTGGCCAACGTGGTAAAAGCATAAAAAATCTCTACTTAAAACACAAAAATTAGCTGGAGGCCAGGTGCGGTGGCTCACCCCTGTAATCCCAGCTACTCAGGAGGCCAAGGCAGGAGAATCACTTGAACCTGGGAAGCGGAGGTTGCACTGAGTGAAAATCACACCACTGTACTCCAGCCTGGGCAAAAGAGTGAGCCTCTGTTCTAAAAAAAAAAATTAGTTGGGCATGGTGGTGCATGCCTGTAATCCCAGCTACTAGGGAGGTTGAGACAGGAGAATCATTTGAAACCAGGAGGTAAAGGCTGCAGTGAACCAAGATTATGCCACTGCACTCCAGCCTGGTCAACAGAGCTAGAGACTCCAACTAAAAAAAAAAAAAAAAAAAAAATTGAGGTTAAAAAAAGAAACCCAAAGTCAAATGGCTCTTATATTCCTTATTCAGGGTAAACTCCCAGTTCTTTCCATGGTCAGTAAGTAGTCATCAACTATCACATTCATTCTTGCCTTGTCGAGTTCAAAAAGTGACATTATATAAAAGTCAGGATTTTAATACAGATAAGTTTAATTTCCTAGTAATATCAAAAGTATTTGATTGCTATTTCCAGTCAAACTGGAGTAATAGACACTAGATTTACCTGTCTGCTGAAACAACTATAAAACAAAACAGATGAAACAATGGTTTTCAAAACATTGGACATCACCCAACAAATGACAGCAAATATCTGAGAGAATGGGGAAGCAAACAGGTGAGCCTCATGACCCACCCAGACACCACCTAGAAAGAGTTATCAGATCACTGCACAGGGAGGAATAAAAACAGTATCTGAAGAAATAATGGCTGAAAAGTTCCAGATTCTGTGAAAACTATAAACCCAGAGATCTAAGAAACTCAATCCCAAGCATAAGAAATATGTAGGGAGGGCTAACTATACCAGGTAATAATAAAAAATAAAATCATTTAGAACCAATGATAAAGAGAAAATCCTAAAAGCAGCCAGAAAAAAAGGTCACATTACATACAGAGGAACAAAAATAAGGGCAACAGCAGATATCTCATCAGAGATAATGCCTATGAGCAAAAATAAAGGCTTTTTCAGACATAGAAAAGCTGCAAAAATTAATTACTAGCACTTCATATTACAAGATATGTGAGAAAAAGGCTTTATGGTTGAAGGAAAATAACATGGAAACACAGATCTACACAAAGGAATAATAAGCACTGGGAATTTTTTTCATATTACTATTTAAAGATCTTTAAAATAAACTGCTGGAAAAAAATAACAATGTAGTGTGTGGTTTATCACACACATAGAAGTAAAATACATGACAACAATAGCACAAAGACTGGAAGAAGAGAAACAAAAGTACACTATTATAAGATTATTGTACTATCCATGAAGTGGTATATTATCACTTGAAAATAGACTGTAGTAAATTAAAGCTATACCTTGTAAGCCCTAAAAAGCAACTACTAAAATAGGAGTTATTGCTATTAAGTTAGCAAGAGATAAAACTGTCTCAGGGAAGGGCTGAAGAAAAGGTCCATGTGTTCTCATTGTTCAACACCCACTTGTGAGTGAGAACATGCAGTGTCTGGTTTTCTGTTCTTTTGTCAGTTTGCTTAGAAATGATGGTTTCCAGCTTCATCATGTCCCTTTAAACTGTCTCAGGGAAGGGCCGAAGAACAGTCCTTTTATATATATAAATATATATAAAAAAAAGATAAAATTGAATCATAAGAAATATCTGATTCATTCAAAAGAAGGCTGAAAAAGAAAAGAAACAGGAACAGACTGAACAAAAGGAAACAAACTACAAAGGTGGTAGCATTAACCTAATCGTATCAGTAATCATAATAAACGTAAATGGTCTAAACTTCGCAAATGAAAGACTTTATCACACTGGATACATATATTCAACTTCCAACAACTACCTGGCTTCTAACATTATATAGGAGAGACTGAAATATCAAAAATAAATATATTTTAACATAATCTGATACAATATTCCCCTAAAGTAGAAATATGATGGTCTGGAAGTGGGACAAAAAAAAAATTTAGAAAGGAAAAGTAAATTTTTATGAAAAATGTTTCGGAAAATGTCTGGATTATCAGTTTCAGAAAACTATGGTAAATAGATAAAAGAACAGAGAATGATAAAAAAGAATCCCTGCTTCCTTAAGGGTTATTTGAATATACCCTTTCTGTCACTTCCTAGTCCTTATCACTATCATCTACAAATCCCTAGATAACCCTCCAAATCTGGCTCACACGCTTCTGCCACCAAACTTCTATATCATCTTGAATGAAATCAACATGCATGTAGGTGATCCACTTCTGCCTCTCCACAGCCACCACCCTCCCTAGCTGTCATATCTTAGGTCTTGTCATTATGAAGAACTATCACAGATGCAAACTGATTCTCTAAGCATACCCGTCAGGCTCAATTACTCCCCATTCACTAGTTCTTTTTTCCCTAAATTCACTAGTTCTTTAATTTAGCTGGGACCTCTAGCCAGGGGCCAGCACACTACTGCCTGCATGTCAAATCCAGCCTACCACCTGTTTTTATAATACAGACACATCCATTCATTTATGTACTGTCTATGAATGCTTCCATGTTACAGTGGCAGAGTTGAGTAGCTGCAACAAACAGCCTGCAAACTCCAAAATATTTACTATCTGGCCCTTTTAAGAAAAGTTTGCTGACCTGCTCTAGACCAGAATCTACCCCTTATTTTTAACTCAGCCATTAGCCAGCCTCCTTGTGTCTTCACTTCCTTCCCTCTGTAGTTTTAGTTCATGGGTTATCACTTCAATCATTCTTTCCCCAATTTTTATGTCCCTTTGTCTCTCCATGAATTCGGTGAATTCAACTGTTAACTGCATTCTCTCTGACTTTACCCAGGCTACCAAATGTGCAGCTACTGCCTCTACATACTCATGATCACACACCTCAACTGGACCCTTAGCTTTTCTCGATCCTACTATTTCCTAGAAAGTTAGTCTTCCTGTTTACCATTAGCATTTAAACCTTCTCTGCTTTTCTTAAACATCTGACCCACTCTCAGCAGATAATCCTATCTCATACATAAAGCTATCATTTATGGACATTCCCTTAAATATCTACCACCAAACAGAAATCCATATCTACAAACCTGTTAACCTAACTTCCTACATTCTCTCTTGGTAATGATAAAAGACATTCTCCTCCTGCCATTCTCGAGCTATGCTTGGAATCCAATCCCTATCACTTCTTCAGATTATCTTCCTATTTTGAGTATCTCTACTCTTTCCCTTTTATACGTTACTCCTCTAAGACACATATCACACACATGCACACGTGCATGCACACACACACATACACGTGTCCTTCTAGCTACTGCCCTCTAATCTCTTTCACCTTCACAACCTAAGCTTCCTGAAAGCTGACTATATCCACTTTGTTTCTGCCCTCACCTCTCTCCTAAAACTGCTTAAAGTTCTCAGTGTCCCGTGTGCCACAAAGTCCTAGAGATATTCTTCAGCCCTCTGGGAATTAATCAGTAGTGTTGAACAGTCTTTCCTTCTGGAAACCTTCTCTTTTCTTTGTTTCCTTGATCTCCTGGTTTTCCTCCTACCATTAATGTACTCTGCATCAGGTTCCTTTTCATGTTTCTATTCTTCTACCAGTCTTTTAAATGTCATTCCTCAGGATTTCATTTTATGTAATCTTACCTCACATACAGTTCCTGGGTGATCGTTTCGACTCCAACGGCCTTGAGTGCCACCAGTACCACATGTTAATGCCTCTCAAATTTATGTATCAAACACATCCATACTTCTGACTTGAGCTCCAGACCCATATACTCAACTGTCTACTAGCCATCTTCACTTGGTTATTCAAAAAATAAATCCAAAAGTGAACCCATCATTTTCCAAGCCTACTTCTGGTCTAGTTGCTTAAACTACAAATGTGGGAGTCACTTCTGACTCATCCTTTTTTCACCCCCTACATCCAATCAAAAAGTAGTTCCTATGCTTGCTTTGGCAGCACATATACTAAAATTGGAATAATAGAGAGAAGATCAGCATAAAATCAAATTTATATATATATAAAAAGAACTATTTCCAGCAGATTTTACTTCCTAAATATTTCCTGAATAACGCCCTTGTCAAAGAAACCTTCTTCATTTGCCCAAGTTGCTCCAACAGTCCTCTAATCAGCTGCCCCATCTCCAATGTCGCACCTCTCTAATCCACCTTCCACCTTCCACACTACAGCCCATGTAATCCAAGAGTAAACCTGATGATAAACTCTAATTAAGATCCAGGCTGGGTGCGGTGGCTCACGCCGGTAATCCCAGCACTTTGGGAGGCCGAGGCATGCAGATCACAAGGTCAAGAGAGCGAGACCATCCTGGCCAACATGGCGAAACCCAGTCTCTACTAAAAAAAATACAAAAATTAGCTGGATGTGGTGGCACGCACCTGTGGTCCCAGCTACTCAGGAGGCTGAGGTGGAAGAAATCGCTTGAACCCAGGAGGCGGAGGTTGCAGTGAGCCGAGATTGCACCACTGCACTCCAGCCTGGCGACAGAGCAAGCGAGACTTTGTCTCAAAAAAATTAAATTAAATTTAAAAAATTAAAAAAAAGATCCTTCAAATGCTTTCCTTCTTCAAATGTTTAGAATATTCGTAAGCATGAACTACTCAACATGTTTCACAAGGCCCTTGTAACATATTTTACCCTCCAGCTAACTATCTACATCTGGAAATATTCCTTCCCTCCTCCCACTACTATCCAGGTATCCTCTTTCTCAAATGTGCTGTATGTAGTCTTACTTCAGAAGCTTTGCTGCTAATACTCTGCCTTTTTCCCACCTCCCATTCAAATATTTAGTCAGTCTACTTGTCCTTCAGATGTCAAAATTAAACATCACCTCCTCCAAGAAGCCTTTCTTGACCACTTGACTAGATTTGTGTTACTGTGCTCAATAACACTTATTATTTCTCCATTATACATGTCATATTATTATTGTAATCACTTCTTTAATTGTCTATATTCCCTATAAAAATCTGACAGAGCATTGTTGTCTTATTCACTGGATTTGGTACTGGATCTGAAAAACTTTCTAAAATGAGAAAAATACTATAATGTAATATTTGTAAGATGAATGGATGGCTAGAAAGATAGATAGATGGAATGATACTAGGTACTAAGTAAGTATTGTATACTGAGAATAACTAGGCATTATATACTAAGAAAATAAACATTTGAGTTAGGAAGTATTCCCAGAACATTTGCTAGTTTACAGATCAGGAATGGAGTAACCATAGAGAAATTTAGTAGTATCACAGCAATTTAAAATGTTGGGGCAGAGTCAAATTTGCATCTATCTGCTTTTAAAGCCCAAACCCTTTCTACTGAGCTGTGCTATTTATTTTAAAACTTAAAAAAAAAAATTTTAAGAGACACGATCTGAGCCAGGTGCAGTGGCTCACGTCTGTAATCCCAGCATGTTGAGAGGCCAAGGCAGGCGGATCACAAGGTCAGAAGATTGAGACTATCCTGTCCAAAGTGGTGAAACTCTGTCTCTAATAAAAATATAAAATGAGCTGAGCGTGGTGGCATGCGCCTATAGTCTCAGCTACTTGAGAGGCTGAGGCAGGAGAATCACTTGAACCCAGTAGGCAGAGGTTGCAGTGAGCTGAGATCGTGTCACTGCACTCCAGCCTGGCGACAGAGTAAGATTCCCTCTCAAAAAAAAAAAAAAGAGAGAGAGACAGAATCTCACTCTGTCACTCAGACTGGAATGTAGTGGCAAAATTATAGGGTACTGTAACCTAAGCTCAAGTGATCCTTCCACCTCAGCCTTCCCAGTAGCTAGAACTACAGGCATGTGCCACCATGACCAGCTAATTTTTAAATTTTTTTTTTTTTTGTAGAGACAGGATCATGCTATGTTGCCTAGGCTGGTCTCAAACTCCTAGCCCAAGCAATCCTCCCACCTTGGCCTCCCACAGTGGGATTACAGGCATTAGCCACTGCAGCCAGTCATGTTTACTTATAAACATTTAAAAAATATATTGCATCTAGGCTTCTATTCTCTTAAATTGATAGCCAAAACTTAAGAAATAAAAACCTTTTAATACAATACTGATTAAAATCACTCCTTTGAGTCAGTTAATATCATTTTAGAAAAGTTAACAAATAGCCTAGATTTTTTTAAAAAAGTATTTTGAAATGTATACACATCTCAGATTATAAGAACAGACACTCAAGTAAAAGACAGAATAATTTAAAAACAAAGAAAAAAAAATACACCAGTGATCAACTGCATTGCTCTAGATCTCAAGCATTTAATATTCAACTGAGAAAATGCATTAATACATTACTACAATGAATTAACTATAAAATTGGCAGTACTTTTAGAACTCATTTTGGAAAGTTCTTTCATACATTGTCAAATATAGAAGCAATATGATAAAATGGTAAGGACATGAATTCTGGAGTTAGAAAGACCTAGATTCAGTTCCATATTCTATCATTACTTAATATTTGTGTGACGTTGGGCAAGTTTCTCCACTTCACTGAATTTAAATTTCACATATGTGAAATGCAAATAAATATTATCTTTACCGAATAACTATTTTAAGAATTAAAGTGAATATATATACATAAAGCCTCTAACACAAGGTACATATTTCATTAAATGATATAAATGAACATTAATGTCTTCAGATACCTAATTGGGAAATTTAATCTGAAATTACGCCAAAAACCTAACTATCTGAAACATGACTGATAACTTTTGATTAATTTTTGTCATTCTTCCCTAATATCTACTTAACAAATGAATTACATCTATATTCCTTAATATCTGATTATTTACAAGTACTATTTTGCATTGTTTTGTGGTGTGAAAAAGCAGGAGAAGGAAAAGGAAGAAATAACTCAAAAATATAATAAATACTTCAGCTGTTAAAACATGTTCTAGTTACAGAAACTCCCGTCGGCAAGAAAGACCAAAACAGTTTTCCACCTGAAACTGAAGAATTACGTTTATGGGATGAGGAATTCCTACGTGCTTTAAGAAGAAATCTCTTATCTCCATATTTCCTACTCTTTCTCAGGATTTCAAGGAAATGATGTACTTTGTACCGCACATCTCAAAGTTCCCTTTAATGCTGGGCAGACCCAGCAAGACAAGGTTATGTTGGTGCATGTTACCCCATGAACTCTGATCCTTCCAGTAAGTAGAACTTAAGCAGAAAATGGGGAACTAAAAGAAAGGGCAAGAGGGAAAAGGAAGGAAGGTGGTGGAAAATGATCTAAATGACACTAAATGATTGGTGCCAAAAGACAAGCAGGTCAGAAAAAATAACTAACAAGCAAATAATTAGAAACTTACAGTTATAAACGTTGTTGCTAGAAAATACTAGACATTAACTTCTTCTTATCATTTAAACTTTCTTTAAAATTAGCTTACCAGAATCATAGCTTGGGGGCTTCATATCTCCCTGATTCAATTCTGTCCCATATTTCAACTTGTGGTATTTGGCTCTAACAAAGAAATTAGAAAACACAAACCATCTTAAAATATATTTAAATTATCTTTCATATATGCAATAATAGTAGTCATAAGTGTTCAGTAGTCCAGGCTGAACACTCCTAGAACTTTCGAAGGCTCATAGCTTTCCATGGTGTCAAAGTTGTAATACAAAAGCGCTTGTCTTTTTCGTTGTTGCTATTGTTGTTATACCATCAAGTATCCTTATAACAAAATAAAGGAATAACTCTGGGAATCATAACTCTTCTTTCTGTAATAATAAAATGAACTATATAACATCCTAGTTTCTGTAGTATTCATATTTTCCTGATATTTGTCAAAGCTAATTTTATTATCGAAAACAGTTTAAAAAAAAAAAGTTTGGATTGTGAAATAAATGTGTAAAAGACTTTTCTCAAAAAAATTGAACTTTTAAAAAGAAAAATCATCTACAATATTATGTGCCTTGTCAGATAATCATACTTTGCCAAATATGCATTATACTGTATAATCCAAGGGTGGGGGGGACTCCAGCCCAAATCATCAATGTTGAATAAGACATTCCAGTAGAAATGAATTTTTTCGAACTAATCAAGATATCCTTTGTGTTTTACTCAAAAAGAACTGTAAATGAGAATAAAACTGTCTTATCTTATTTTCAAAGTTGACAGAATGGATGTTAACAGAATTTGACCATCTCGGATTTAACCATCTAAGACTAGAAAAATAACTCAGCTAATGTAGAAATATTTAAAAGGGTGACTAAAAATGGCCGTACCTGCTTAATGCATTTGTATATTTTCACTTGTTGTCTCCTCAAAATACTGAGACCACTTATAATAAATATTCAATGTGTTAAAGACTGGGATATTAATATAAACAACAATAATTTGAAAAACCAAAATAATAAAGGAAGGAAAGTATAACACAACCAAATTCAAGTTTTTTTCTTTATAAAAACTTATATTTATATTTAATAAAGAAAAAAACAATTTTTTCTTTATAAAAAATTGAGTAGTTACCTTTAGGTTTTCTCATATTCTTTTTTTTTTTTTGAGATGGAGTTTCGCTCTTGTTACCCAGGCTGGAGTGCAATGGCATGATCACAGCTCACCTCAACTTCCGCCTCCTGGGTTTTCTCATAATTTAAGAAAAGTAGTGGCCAGGCACGAGGGTTCACACCTGTAATTCCAACACTTTGGGAGGCCAAGCAGGTGGATCACCAGAGGTCAGGAATTTGAGACCAGCCTGACCAACATGATGAAATGCTGTCTTCACTAAAATATTCAAAAATCAGCCAGGTGTGGTGGTGCACACCTGTAATCCCAGTTACTCAGGAGGCCGAGGTGGAAGAATTGCTTAAACCCAAGCAGTGGAGGCTGCAGTGAGTGAGCCAAGATCGTGCCACTGCACTCCAGGCTGGATGACAGAGTGAGACCATATCTCAGAAAAAAAAAAAAAGAAAAAGAAAAAAGAAAAGTAAAAAGGAAATGAAAAATTATTTGCTCAAATATGTAAAATATTGAAATCTTTGAGTATTTTGCAAAAATAATCATTTTGCAGTCACAACAGAAAAAAAAAACAATGTTTTTTATAGAGAGGAATTCTAAGAAAACCTGTAAAAATTATAGGCAGTTGACGTCCTATTTCTTAAGGTAGGTTACCTGAGTATTTTTTATAATAGTCCTTGTATCTTCACATATGTATGAAATGTTTTACAGTAAAATGTACACAATAAGAAAAAATATACTCATATGCCAATGAACTGATCTCTTAAGCAAAAAGTAGAAGGTACAAAATACTATGTATGTCTCCATACATTTTTTAAAAGTTACATATCTATTTCATATGCCTATGCATATGAATCTTTTTGGAATGATACATAAGATATCAGTTAATAAGATTTCCTTGGGAAAGAAAGTCAATGAACTGAGGAAGAAGGGAGACAATTTTGTTGTTATTTGGTTAACTATATGTATATATATTTAATTTTTAGTAAATGTATTTGGTCCAAATTATTTAGAATATCCATTCTCAATGTGTCTCTTAACCACAAAGATTTTGTCACTGGACTAAATGTTTTCGAATCTAGTTCATCGTATTTGTAATAATACTCATCATTTTAAGGTAAGATTTACAGACATTAATTCAACTTGCAGTTACTAGAAAGTAAACAAGGTTCTAAATGTAACTATCAATCTCTTACTTTTCCAGAAACACACTTCATTTACCATAAGACAAAGTAATAATATCTGCTAGAGGTCAAAATAGCAACTGAATGTAACTAGCCTGAAGACAGATTATATTAAAGCTTTTAAAATAATAGTGGCAATAAAATGTTATGGAGTTTATATCTTCTACATATATGTTTAAAAACACCATTTTCAAACACAAAATACTGCATTATAGTGCATTCTAGTGGTCTCAGGAAAAACTACAACAGAACTTAGGAAAAGGGAATAGAAAATATTTTTCAAAATTGTGACACATTATGAACATTTTATTTTAAAAATTAGACAAAGACAAAATATGTAAGGAACTGCTGTGTTTACCACAAGCTATGGCCCCTTAAACCAAGATTTCCCTACAGATTGTTACATTTGCTGCAATGTATTTTTCTCACAGAACCCTCCTTAAGCTTAATAGCCTTTTGAAGCTAATATGTGAAAATACCTTCTCGTTCATACCGTTTTCCACTGTTTTAACACTCAGCTCACTGTGTTAACCGATCTTTCTTGTTTGCTATTCTTTTTCTGTCTAATTCTGCCTGTAAGATAAACAAGCAGATCTTATGTCTGTTAATAATTTGATTAATTTCAATGAACTATTACTGAATTCCTATGATTTAACAAGCACTGTGCTGGCTGCTGGGACAACCTACAGCTTGTAGTCAGGTAAGGGTGGAAGGTGAGGGTATGCATAAGGGATAAGAATGTAAATAACTACAGCATACTGTGTAAGAGCTATAAGGGCTATAACAAGTATTACGAGAATGTAGATAAGGGATTATATAATTCGGTCAAAATTGGTGTCAAAGAAAGCTACCAAAAAGAAGGTAATATGTGAGATTTTAGCTAAATCTCAAAAAAGCAGTGGGAGTTTTCCAATCAGAAAATGGACTGGTGGAGAGAGCATTTCTGTCAGAAGGAACATCTTAAGTGGAAAACACACACACACACACACACACACACACACACACACACACAGTGGGTCAAAAACCAGCAAACAGTACAATTATACCCAAAAGGTATGGAAGGAATGGAGTCAGAGACAGGACAGAAAGGGCCTAGTTGTGAAGAACTTTACTAAGAACTTGAAATTAGCCAGATTTTTTTAATATAACAGGATTATCATATTTGTGTTTTATAAAATGAATTCTATGGATATGGAAGATGAATTAGAATACAAAATACTAGAAGCAAGGAGGACAGTTAAATTACTACAGTAGGGTGGATAGAAGTGGCAGTGAATAGAGAGAAATTTAAAAAATGGTATAATTTTTTCAGACTTATATTTTATACAGTATTTGAGGTTCCTCAGCATAGATGTTCCTAAGTCAACCTCAGATTATATACTATGTAATCTTGAAAATTTATATTAAATTTTATCACACATTAAGGAATGCTTTGATAAATCCACTACTAGGTAAGTAATTCTTCCGTAACATTAACAATTCAGTTTTAATTTTGGATCCTAAAGTGGGACTACTTAGAAAATCTGCAAAAATCATGCAAAGAAAATCATGTAAAATCATAATCTTTACTTAGGCAATTACAGGTAAAATGACAAAATATCTGGAGTTGCATTAAAATAGCTCAAGGTGAAAAAGACTGACAAAAACATTAACTGTTAAAACTTGGGGCTGTATTTAAAAGATACTAATTTCTCTCTGAGTATATTTCAAATTTTCCTCAATAAACTTTTTAAAATTTCAAGCCAAAGAAATCCTTTTTTAAAATTTCTTAGTTCATTACACAAATAGTGCCATAACATCAAGAATAATCCCAAATCATTCCATCAACTTCAAAAGATATAAAACCAGAAACTCTTTTCCAGGAGCATCCCATTTAGTTAAGGAAAAGAAGAAAAATATCTTCACTAGATTCAGCCAGTTTCTTATCTCTACTGTCCTTCAGAGTCAAATTTCTTAAAGAAATAAGCAACTCTATTTGTCCCCACTTCATCCTTCTCAGCCCTCTATCCTCTGATCTAGCTCATGTTCCTGCTGCCTTACTGAGGCTGCTTTAGTAAGGATACCAATAAGCTTCCAACTGGCAGCTCCAAATGACTATTTTCAATATACAACTTACTTGGAGTCTACTTAGCATCTTCAATTATTGACGCCCTCCTTTAACTCAGTTCCAAAATACTACTCTCTTCTCCTTCCTTCTCTATTTCTTTGCTGGCTCTTCTTCCTCTGCTTTTACCTCAAGTATTTCTACTTCCTGTCACTCCTTGTTCTCTGTTTCCACAATACTTGTTCTATCAACTACTCCTTTCACTTCATTCACAATAATACTGATTCCCAAGTATGTATCTTTAATCATGAGTCCCCCTCAAATATCTGCTCTTTAATTCTTATTTTAATTTATTTGATATCTTTTTTTTCCTCCCAAAGATGCCTCTTAACTCTTTATATCATTCAGTATCTTCTAAAACTCTCTCATAATTCATATAGTCCTTCCTTCAAGCCAGAAACCTGGGAGTCATTCTCAAATTACCTTTCTCACTCACCTGCTGTACCATCTCCAAATTTTAATATCATCTTCAGATTTTATGAATTCTACTGAAAATCTTTTATAGTTGATGTGTCTCTATTTCAGCAGCTACTATGTTATCATTTCTCATCTTAGACTATTACAACCTTTCTGCCTATGTTTACAGATCTTTCCAGTCCACCCCCCACATTGAGGTGAGGTGATCTTTCTAAAGTATATTTCATATACTATATCTTGCTTAAAACTGCCAAGTGCATAAAAGCTAAATGCAGTATATATTTCCAGACTGGATCCTGGACCAGGAAAAAAAATACTATGAAAATCATTATCAGAACATCTGAATAGACCTTGCAGTGGCTCATGCCTATAATCCCAGCACTCTGGGAGGCGAGGCGGGTGAATCACCTGGGGTCAGGAATTCGAGACCAGCCTGACTAACATGGAGAAACCCTGTCTCTACTAAAAATACAAAATTAGCCAGGCATGGTGGTGCATGTCTGTAATCCAAGCCACTCGGGGGGCTGAGGCAGAAGAATCGCTTGAACCCAGGAGGTGGAGGGAGGTTACGGTGAGCCAAGATCGTGCCATTGCACTCCAGCCTGGGCACCAAGAGTAAAACTCTGTCTCAAAAAAAAAAAAAGAAAGAAAGAAAGAAAAAAGAACATCTGAATATAGACTATATCAGATAACTGAATATCAATGCTAAATTTCTTTAATTTGATAATGTACTATTATAATTATATAAGGAAATGTTCTTGCTTTTAGGAAATATACACAGAGGTAGTTAGGGGCAAACTAACTAGCTAATGATTTAGGGGGAAAATGATACCTACAGAGAGAGAGAGTAAACACAATAAAGCAAATATAGCAAAATGTTTTCAATTTGTGAATCTAGGTAAACAGTATACAAGATTCTTGCAACTCCTCTAGATAGTCTGAGATCATTTCAGATAAAATTTTTTTTGGCTGGGCATAGGGACTCATGTCTATAATAACAGCACTTTGAGAGGCTATGGCAGGAGGGTTACTTGAGCACAGGAGTTCTAGGACAGCCCTGGCAACAGGGCAAGACCTTGTCTCTTCAAAAAATTAAAAAATTATCTGTGTGAACTGGAGTATATTTGTATTCCCAGCCACTCAGGAGGCTGAAGTGGGAGGACTGTTTGTGCCTAGGAGGCTGACATTGCAGTGAGCCACGATTGTGCCACTGCACTCCAGCCTGGGCAACAAAGCAAGACCCTGTTTCAAACAAACAAACAAACAAATAAACAAAATTAAACCTACCATATTCCCTGTTATATGTAAGATAAAAGTCTGAACTCGGTGGTTAGGCTCTCTGTGATCTAACTCTTGCCTCCTTCTACCATTATCAGTCATCAAGTGAGAGGAGGACCACAACCAACATCCTACTCTCCACACAAAATGATTACAAATTTCTGAACACACCAAACTGCTTTCTTCCATGTCAAACGTGTTCTCTCTACTTCCTACACCTTGCCTGTCTGGCAAGCAATTTCTTATTCGATGCTATTCAAGCCTTACCTCCTCTAACTCTGCCCTCCTTTCTACTTCCATCTTCCAGATGAAAATAACCACTCCCAGCCACACATGGTGGCTCACGCCTGTAACCCCGGCTCTTGGGGAGGCCGAGGCAGGCAGATCACTTGAGGTCAGGAGTTCAAGACCAGCGTGGCCAATCTGGTGAAACCTCATATCTATTAAAAACACAAAAATTAGCCAGGCGTGGTGGTGGGTACCTATAATCCCAGCTACTCAGAAGACTGAGGCAGGAGAATCACTTGAGCCCAGGAGGGGAGTGAGCCAAGACAACATCACTGCACTCCAGGTGAGGCAACAAAGTGACTCTGTTTGGAAAAAAAAAATAACCACTATCTTCTTTGTGACCTCAATATATCTTGTGCACTTCTACTGTAGTAGCACTTATACTTCCCTGTACTTTTGTGGTTTACAAGTCTGGATACAGACACACCCCATCCCTGGTTACTTTAGATTTATGTATTTTCAATTCTCCTGCCTTATAAGATAGTATAATGTAAAGAGTACAGGCTTCAAAACCATACAGATTTAATGGATCTGCATCACAGCTCTACTACAGCTCTGCTACTCTACTCAAATTACTTCGTTTTTAAGTCTCAGGGGCTGATACACATAGCCATCCAATAAATAGTTGTCATAATTAATGTTATTATCCTATCTCTTTGGTTAAGCCTGTAATTTAGACAGCTTAAAATCTCAAATACTCAGCAGTGCACAGCAACTCACGCCTGTAATCCCAGCACTTTGGGAGGCTGAGGTGTTGGATTACCTGAGGTCAGGTGTTCAAGACCATCCTGACCAATACTATGAAGTCCCATCTCTACCAAACATACAAAAAAAGTAGCTGGGCATGGTGGCATGTACCTGCAGCCCCAGCAACTCAGGAGGCTGAGACAGGAGAATTGCTTGAACCCAGGAGGTAGAGATTGCAGTGAGCCAAGATCACGCCACTGCACTCCAGCCTGGACAACAGAGTGGGACTCTGTCTTTTAAAAAAAAAAAAAACCTTAAAAACTCCCAAATTATGTACTTTTAAAAATGGTTTCGCTTTCCATGTCCCTAATACAGCTTTCCATCAACTTTCCCAAAGTATGAAAATAAACACCTTTTCACTAAGAGGTCAACCTACTTTCAATCTGTTACACCAATGAAAGATTCTACATGAAGATGAACACAAGTTCTAACAAAATTTTATTTCTTTCTTATTATTCATAACTATCATCTATTTATCTGATTGCATCTAAATGCTATTTTATTGCAAATATCCCTTTCACCAACTTCAAAAAGAGAAAAACAAGCACCATTAAAAAAAAAAGCAAAGAAGTAGCAAAATAGATAATTCTAATATCACCTATAAGTACTCAGTTACCTAAAAAAAAACTGTCTCAGACTGTTGATGAAAAAAAAAATCCAAGGCCCATTCATTAAAGCAAATAAACAACTCATGTAACTTCCAAAACTCTCACTCATGACACTAGCAAAATAGAAAGGTAAGATAAGCTTCTGGAGAGATAGTGATGACTGACAGCAAAGGAACAAAATATACACACAAAAAGTCTACACAGAATCTCAACATAGTCTGCTGGAGCAATTTTTTTCTAAAGAAAATACACCAAATTGAATAATATTAAATGACAGGAAAAGGAGCAAACTTTATAAAAATTTCCTTTACAAATAAAAAACCTTCAACTTTAAAATGAATGGGTATTGACAGTTCAGGGAGCACATCTGTTTCTTCAAAAAAGGCAGAGTAGGAAAACAAATGTTGCTAATTTTTTTTAAAAATCATATAAATCTGTTTTTTGATCATTATTATTCACAATGAAATTAACATATTATAGCCATTCATACAAATGTTTACTACAGATACTCCTGAATTCAAGCAGTATTAACATTTAAATTTATTTTAGGAATGATGAAAAAAGTATTCCTACATTTCAGAGAACACCATTTTGGCTGGTCACAGTGGCTTATGCCTGTAATCCTAGCACTTTGGGAAGCCAAGGTGGGCAGATCACCTAAGGTGGAGAGTTCAGACCAGACATGGAGAAAATACAAAATTACATAAAATACAAAATTAGCCATGCATGGTGGTGCATGCCTGTAATCCCAGCTACTCAGGAGGGTGAGGCAGGACAATCGCTTGAATCGGGAGGTGGAGGTTGCGGTGAGCCGAGATCGCGCCATTGCACTCCAGCCTGGGCAACAAGATCGAAACTCGGTCTCAAAAAAAAAAACAGTATTTTTTATTTTACTGAATTACCTTTCCTGTTTAAGAGCATACTCCAACATTTTGATCCTCCTCACAAGATCCTTCTTCAAATTTTCTTGGCCCTTCCTTTCTCCCTGTAGAAAGGCGATCTGGGCCTAAGTAGGGGAGAGAAAGACAAAATTCGGTTTAGACCCAAAAAAAAATTTTTTTTTTTTAAAACTCAGTAAAGAACTTGTGGAATTCACAACAATTAGATGCAAATACATTTCCTTTACATATTTGTCACAAAGTATGTAAGAATATGAAAATGCATGACTGCAAGGGGGAAAAGGGATTTAAGTTAGAAAGCAAGGGGACAACATCTATATGCATTTTACTTCAGACTAGGTATTTTATAACACATAGTCCATACCATCTAGAGTCTACAATCTAAAACAACTAATACTGCTGGGCACGGTGGCTCACACCTGTAATCCCAACACTTTGGGAGGCTGAGGCAGGCAGATCACTTGAGGTCAAGAGTTTGAGACCAGCCTGGCCAAAACAATAAAACCCCATCTCTCCTAAAAATACAAAAATGAGCAGGGCATGGTGGCACCTATAATCCCAGCTACTCGGGAAGCTGAGGCAGAGGGATCACTTGAACCCAAGAAGCGGAGGTTGCAATGAGCCAAGATCACGTCACTGCACTCTATTCTGGGTGACAGAGTGAGACTCCATCTCAAAAAATAAAGTAAAATAAAATAAAACAACTAATATTAATGCAAATAAATGCAAGATGTACAGAATACTTTGATAAAGGGTTTTGTCTTTTTGCCATCAACAGGATTTCTTTTTTATAAAGCGGGAAGGGGGGAAGTAAAGCCAGTTCTTAGAATCCCCTTGCACAAGCTTCATCATATATTTAAACTTTGTATCAGATACTTCAAGTGACTTTATTATGGACCTCCCCTACACACAGTAAACTGCTCCCTTTTCTCAATCTCCATCCTTTTTCTCACCAGCCTTGAAATATAATCCACAGAAAAAAAGAAAGTTGGGAAAAGGAAAATCAGAGACAATGGCCTTCTGCACATTCCTGCCCCCAACCCCAAGGAATTACTAAAACCCTAAATTTGAACATGAAACAAACTGTAAACAGCTTTTAAAATCAGTAAAACAGAGGGGCTAGGAAAGAATAGCTCTCCATAATATCAAAAGGACATTTACAATTGAAATACTATCTTTCACATGAGAAACTGAAACTATGTCACAAACACTACTTGTTAAAGTGACTCATAATACCTCTTAAAAGTCATAAGGACCTCAAAACTAGCTAAAAATTTCACTTTCTCACATGTACCACCACCCCCTGTCTATTATATTGGCCAATTAAGACAGGTAGGTAACAATGTTATTTATATATCTGCAGTGCTTTCCATGAAGTAAACAGTAACTTTACTTTCAAGGATGACCTTGCCACATTCCTAAGGAATTGTGAGGACTGTCCAACTTAGGTTTAGCAAGTGAGCCATTAAACTTAATTTTCAAAGATTTGTTTTTATTCAGTACCACAAGAAACATAAAATCCAACTTACCTAGTCTCTTATAACTGTCAAGATATAGGTAGTGTTAGGTTTTTGTTTTCATTTCAATGTGCTTTAAATTTTACATTTCAATTAAGAGAAGGATTGCATTTATCTTACTGAAATAAAAGTGGTCTGAAAACAATTCAATTGTTTCCAGAGGTAAAGGCATCAAATATGCACAATACTCTTTTGAAATTATATATTCTGCAGTAGGATAATTATGTTACCTAACCAGAACAGTAATGACACATTTAAGGCTGATAAAAATGAAAGTCTTGTCAAAAGGAAATGACGGCCCAACTTGTCAGGCCAAACATGCTTTGGCACAGAATTTTATATGCTCTTTAAAGTGAGTTTAATAAAAGTAATAAGCTAATCAATGCAATCAAATACTGAAAATAACAACAGTGTCAATAATCAATTTTGTCCTTTCTATACTCTTTGGCTAGTTTCATATTTCTGCTACCATCATTGGTCGTGGATGATTCTGAAACTTCAGCCTATAGTACTCTAAAGTCTTTACTGTATATGTTCAACTTCAAGCATAAGAGAAATCACAATTAAAAGTATTATCAGAGGCTGGGCACAGTGGTTCAGCCCTGTAATTGCAGCACCTTGGGAGACCGAGGTGGGAGGATAACTTGAGCTCAGGAATTTGAGGCTAGCCTGTGCAACATAGCGAGACCACGTCCCTACAAATAATTTTAAAAATCAGCCAGGCATGGTGGCAGGTGTCTGTGGTCCCAGCTACTTGGGAGGCTGAGGCAGGAGAATCACCTGACCCCAGGAGGCCAAGGCTATAGTAAGCCATGATCACATCACCACACTCTAGCATGGGTGACAGAGTAAGACCCTGTTTCAAAAAAAAAAAAAGTATCAGGACCAGGCATGGTAGCTAATGCCTGTAATCCCAGAACTTTGGGAGACTGAGGTGAGAGGACTGCTTGAGGCTGGGAGTTTAAGACCATCCTGGCCAACATACCAAGATATCTCATTAAAAAATTAAAAATATAAAAAATAAAGTACAATCAGATTCCTCCTTTTCCATTACACGATAAAGTTCAGTAATTTAATAATAGGTTAGAAAACAGACATTTATATGCTAGCTGTGGTAGTATAAACCAGTTTCACTTTACAGACGACAACGAGCAATATCTGTCAAGTTTGTAAATGAACATACCCTTTAAATAATTTTAGAATGTTATCCTTCAAATATATATTTGTACACATGTGAAATTATATAATAACTGACTGATAGAACACAGACAAGAATATACAACCCAAATGACCATCTAAAGGGGACTGGTTAAATAAATTATGAGTATAATTGAAAGAAAATTAGGACCTGAACTAAGACCTTTGAGAATAAAAACTATGATAATGTCAATCTTTTACCTTTTTTTCCTCTACAGAAGTGGGAAGATAGAAACAAAAAGTCTCAAAACACATTCCTACATAAAAAAGCTGATTCCTTCTGTAAAACAATCTGAGTCAAAAACATAATTGGTATAAATTCTTACTCTTTCAAAATAAATGTTAAATTCCAGCTAAAAAAATCTCCAGATATGGTAGTATACTGCTCTTTGAATTCTTTAATTGAAAAGGAAGAGCAATGGTGGGAGACATAAACAATGAAAAGAAGAAAAGACGGGAAGGAAAAAAGGTAAAAAGAAAAAGAGGAAAATAGGCCAGGCACAGCGGCACATACCAGCACTTTCGGAGGCTAAGGCGGGTGGGTGGACCACTTGAGGTCAGGAGTCTGAGATCAGCTTGGCCAACATGGTGAAACCCATCTCCACTTAACAAATAAAAATTAGCCAGGTATGGTGGCAAGCACCTGTAGTCCCACCTACTTGGGAGGCTGAGGCAGGAGAATCGCTTGAACCTGGGAGGTGAAGGTTGAAGTGAGCTGAGACTTTGCCACTGCACTCCAGCCTGGGTGACTGAGCAAGACTCCACACCCGGCTAATTTTTGTATTTTTAGTAGAGACGGGGTTTCACCATGTTGGTCAGGCTAGTCTCAAACTCCTGACTTCATGATCTGCCCACATCGCCCTCCCAAAGTGCTGGGATTACCGGCGTGAACCAGCGCACCTGGCCTTATTAAAGCCATTTTAAACGACCCTGTACTCTTAAAAAGGGTTAGGATTCAAAATTCAAACCACAGAGAAGTATATTCAAAATGAAAAATACACAAAATTCTTGGGTTGGACACTTTTCAGTAGCTTTTCAGTTACTTGCTATGGAAAGTTAAGAGCATTTGATTTTACAAAAATCTAAAGTGAAATATTATAAAGCTTTACTAATTTAAGGTTCTCGTCTTTCAGTTTGAACACAAACTTCAAAGTAACAGAGGAAATATATAAAGTAAAAGTCAATTATATGGTTTACTTAAGCTAAGAAACTGTACAATGAAGTTTGAATAATCTGCTTTATGTCTTAATGCCTTTTATAAACTACATCTATTCCCACTGAAAAGCTCTGGTTTATATCATGCTCTTAAATTTAGGCTGCTAGTTTTCTCTGGCACATAATCACTGCCTCTAGCCCTCTCTATTAAAGACAGTGTCATTATCAGGCTGGGCTGGATGCCTCATGCCAGTAATTCCAGCACTTTGGGAGGCAGAGGCAGGTGGATCACCTGAGGTCAGGAGTTCAAGACCAGTCTGACCAACATGGTGAAACCCTGTCTATACTAAAAATACAAAAATTTTAGTCGGGCATGGTGGCATGTGTCTGTAGTCCCGGCTACTCTGAATGCTGAGACAGGAGAACTGCTTTAAGTCGGGAGGTGGAAGTTGTAGTGAGCCACGATCGTGCCACTGCACTCCAAAATGGGCAACAGAGAAAGACTGTCTCAAAAAAAGGTGTCATTACCATTTGGTGACATCAAACTTTACCATCAGAATCTCCCAGATGACTTGTTAAAACATAATTGTTTAGGTTCTACCCTCAGAGTTGCTCATTAGGTAGGTCTGGAGTGGGGCCCAAGAATTTGCATTTCTAGTAAGTACCCAGGTGATGCTAATGCTGCTGATCTGGGACCACACTTGGAGAACCACTGACCTAAACCACTTGTAACACAATTAGAAGGCCAAACAAAACAAAACAAAAACCCTGAAACAGGAAACAGTCTGCTAAGGAACAAGGAAAAGAAGAGTCCCAGAGGCCGGATACGGTGGCCGTCACCTATAATCCTAGTACTTTAGGAGGCCAAGGTGGATGGATCATTGAGGTGAGGAGTTCAAAAACAGTATGGCCAACATGGTGAAACCCCATCTCTACTAAAAATACAAAAAAATTAGCTGAGTATGGTGGCGAGCGCCTGTAATCCCAGCTACTTGGACAGCTTAGGCAGAACTGCTTGAACCCAGGAGGCAGAGGTTGCAGTGAGCTGAGACAGTGCCACTGTACTCCAGCCTGAGCGACAGAGCAAAACAAAACTCTGTCTGATAGTCCCAGAATCCTAACCCTTTTTCCTTTTTTTTTGGGGGGGGGGAAGATGGGAGTTTTGTTCTTGTTGCCCAGGCTGGAGTGCAATGGCACGTTCTCGGGCACCCCAACCTCCGCCTCCTGGGTTCAAGAGATTCTCCTGCCCCAACCCATCCAAGTATCTGGGATTATAGATATGAGCCACCACATCCAGCTAATTTTGTATTTTTAGTAGAGACGGTGTTTCACCATGTTGGTCAGGCTGGTGTCGAATTCCCAACCTTAGGTGTTCAGCCCACCTCGTACCACAAAATGCTGGGATTACAGGCGTGAGCCACCGCACCCAGCCCCAGAACTTTACCTTTTTACTCCACAAAAGTATGGCATCTTACATAAGCCTTCAAGCTGACAGATGAGTACATACTAGTTTTTTGATTCTCTTCCAAATTTCTTATTTATGACTATACTTTTGTCTGTCTCCTGAAAAAATAAAATCTACGAATATATTTCAGTTCAATCACATGTTTGGGAAATACATACCTAGGGACCAGTAAGGTCTATCCTACTGTAAAAAAGAATACAGGAAAAACAAATCAAACCATGTTTCTACTCACAATGTACTTCCAATCTAGATAGGGGTACAAGATCAGCAAACAGATGTTCACAAAAACAGCTAAGAAAAGATAGTGCAGTATTAATAAATGAAGATTCAAGTGATATAGTCAAATATTCACATTTGTTCATTTAACAATATTAACTAAACACCCACTTTGTGCCAGGCAGTTATTAGCACTGGGACTAAAGGAATGACAAAACAAAACAGAGTTCACAATCCAGTGGATGAAATACATGTTGCCAAAGACGTAGCATATGTTATATTTACCTAGAACTAGAAATACAGTTGCAGGCAAAAGCAGTAAATATAAAAATAAACACAAAAAGCAACTGGATGCCTATTTAACTCTGGAGTCAAGTACAGAACTGATGTCCAACTCAAAAATTGCTGCTTGCTTATTAATTAATTTATTTATTTGAGACAGCTCTGTTGCCCAGGCTGGAGTACAATAGTGCAATCACAGGCCTCGAAACCCTGAACTCAAGCAATGCTCCCACCTTGGGCTCCCAAGTAACTGGGACTATAGGTGCTCACCACCACATCTAGCTAATTTTAATTTTTTTGGTAGAGACAGGGTCTTGCTGTGTTGCCAGGCTGGTTTTGAACTCCTAGCCTCAAGCAATCCTCTCACTTTGGCCTCCCAAAGTGCTGGAATTATATCCATGAGCCACTGCACCAGGCCTAAAAACTGTATTTTAAGCTGGTATTTATTCTACAGCTAGTTTTACTTTTTTTTGAGATGGCGTCTTACTATGTCACCCATGCTGGAGTGCAGTGACGCAATCTTGGCTCACTGCAACCTCCGCCTCCCGGGTTCAAGCGATTCTCATGCCCCAGCCTCCTGAGGAGCTGGGATTACAGAAGCGCACCACTGCATCTGGCTAATTTTTTTATTTTTTTAGTAGAGACAAGGTTTCACCATATTGGCCAGGCTGGTCTCAAACTCCTGACCTCAGGTGATCCGCCTGCCTTGGGTTCCCAAAGTGCTGTAATTATAAGCATGAGCCACCACACCCAGCCTAGTTTTACATTTTAACAAACTAGAAGTCTCCTGAAATTTTCTTAATATGTAAAATTACTGTACCATTTTATTTATGATATTTTTACATTTCAAAAAAAAGATAAGATGTGAAACTATGGATTATACTGAAAATAAAGATAAATTTTATTTTATGTCTTTTAGAAATGAGGGTCTCTCTCCACTGCCAGGTTAGGAGTGCAGTGGCATGATCATAGTTCACTACATCCTTGAACTCCTTGGGATCAAGTGATCCTTTCAAATAACACTTTACCTCTGAAATGCTATAGGAGATAGTGGTATATTCTTTCACAATCTCTCTATTCCTAAATGTAAGATTACAAATATAGATTTTTGTAAACAGAAAACCTGCAATTACCCAAATTCTCGTTTAAATTACAAAATTAATTACACCCACGTTATCACCTTATGGCAGCATATAAATGTACATCAGTAGGTTTCTTGAGATCCCAAAGGCTCCCTCAGGACTCGAATCAATCAGTTAAATTCCCACAGCACATCTTCCTATCTTTCAAATCTTTTCCTTTTTTTTTAAGACGAAGTCTCACTCTGTCGCCAGGCGGCTGGAGTGCAGTGGCATGATCTCGGCTTACTGCAACCTCAACCTCCTGGGTTCAAATGATTCTCCTGTCTCAGCCTCCTGAGTGGCTGGGATTACAGCCATGCACTACCACGTCTGGCTGATTTTTGCATTTTTAGTAGAGATGGGGTTTCACCATGCTGGTTGGGTTGGTCTTGAATTCCTGACCTCGTGATCTGCCTGCCTCAGCCTCCCAAAGTGCTGGGATTACAGGTATGAGCCACCGTGTCTGGCTCAAATCTTTATAAATGTTCCTGACGCTTCCTCAAAGAACTAGAAATAAAGTTTGGTTTATTTTTTAATTTACATACACACACACATTTTATATATATATGCAGTCAGCCCTCCATATCCATGTGTTCTACATCTGCAGATTCTAGCAACCATCTATCAAAAACATTCAATACCATAAAAATTGTTTTAATATAGTATAATACCATTTATACAGCATTTACATTGTATTACATATTATAAATAATCTAAAGATGATTTAAAGTATATGGGAAGGTGTGCACAGTTTATATACAAACACATTATATTTAAAAATTGGAACTTGAGCATCCGCAGTTTTTTGTATTGGGTAGGGCAGTTCCCAGAACCAATCCCCTACAGACATTGAAGAATGACTGTATGTATGTACATAAACACATATGTAGAAGAAATAAGTGAAAGCATAAGATATCAATCAAGGGAGGAATTCTTGTAGATTTATGGTATGAGAGAATATGACATTAATAGATTTAACATTCATGATTACCACTGTTTTGAGAGCCACCCAGAAGATACTTGGTTAAGGTAATGAAGAAGCTAGAGGTCCAACCTAGAGGCTAAAAGCATGAGTCTAGCCTAACACCAAGCATTTGCTTTTGAAAGTTTTTTTTGAGACAGGGTCTTTTTTTCTTGCCAAGGTTGGAGTGCAATGGCACAATCACAGCTCACTGCAGCCTTAACCTCCTGGTCTCAGGCAATTCTCCTGCCTCAGCCTCTCAAGGAGCTGGGCCCACAGGTGTGCGCCGCCATGCCCAACAAGCATTTGTATAAAAGTTAAAAGGCAATACTTCTAAACAGTCTAAGAAAAAAAACTGAATCCATTAATGTAATATGCTCCGTGTCCCCACAAAGAAAAAAAATGTAAGGACTAAGAAAATGACAGCTCTTAACCAGAAAAAAAATGTTCTATATCCTCCAACCAAAAATCACTAAACTAATTCAGCAAATGCTCCAACCTGAGCAAAAGGGATTCAAGTGAAATAAAACTTTCACTGAAGCTGAAAAGAATATTAACTTGTAGAATATGTGTACATATAAGAAACATAACATACAACTCTCAATGGAAATATAATTCAGAGAAAGTAAGGATTCCACAAAAAGATGTCTTAATCTTAAAATCTGAGGATTCACAGAGCTCTCAGAAAGTATTACTCACAAAAGGCAAGTCTTCTATAATTTATGATTTTATTTATGGTTAGCTCCAAAGGAGTTTTAAACCAACACAATTATCTGTTGATAGGTATATAATCTCTAAAGACGTATTCTTCAACAGGCAACACTTCTCATATTTAAAGCACTCAGTCTCTATGTATAAATTATGAATCTATATCTTTTTTTTTTTTTGAGAAAAAGTTTAGCTCTCATTGCAGTCTAGAGTGCAATGGTGCAAGCTCAGCTCACCGCAACCTCCACCTCTTAGGTTCAAGCGATTCTCCTGCTTCAGCCTCCCGAGTAGCTGGGATTACACGAATGTGACACCATGCCCAGCTAATTTTGTCTTTTTAGTAGAGATGGGGTTTCTTCAAGTTGGTAGGGCTGGTCTCGAACTCCCAATCTCAGGTGATCAGCCCATTTCGGCCTCCCAAAGTTCTGGGATTACAGGTACGAGCCACCACACCCAGCATGAATCTACATATCTTAAGGAACTATATAAAACCCAACCTCTTCCCAATGGAATAAGGCTATCCACAATCTTTTCCCAACCCCTCTTTCTTGCTTTGTCTTCCACATCCCTATTCACACATTCTATGCTCCAAATGAAATAGACAATTAGGCTGGGCACAATGGCTCATGCCTGTAATGCCAGCACTTTGAGAGGCCTAGGTGGATGGATCGCTTGAGCTAAGGAGTTTGAGTCCAGGCATGAGCAACATAGCGAAACCCCGTCTCTACTAAAAATACAAAAATTAGGTGTGGTGGCACAAGCCTGAAGCCCCAGCTATTCAGGAGACTGAGACACAAGAATCGCTTGAACCCAGGAGGCAGAGGTACAGCACCACTGCACTCTAGCATAGGCAACAGAGTGAGACCCTGTCTCAAAAAAAAAAGGGGGCAGGATGCTGGGCAATGGAAGGAACTAAATTCATTATTTTTTTTTTCTTTTGGAAATGACATCTCATTCTGTTGCCCAGACTGGAGTGCAGTGGCATGATCTCAGCTCACTGCAACCTCCCACTCCCTGGTTCAAGCGATTCTCCTGCCTCAGCCTCCCGAGCAGCTGGGATTACAGGCACACGACACTATACCCAGTTCATTTTTGTATTTTTAATAGAGATGGTGTTTCACCATGTTGGCCAGGCTGGTCTCAAACTCCTGACCTAGGTGATCCGCCTGCCTTGGCCTCCCAAAGTGTTGGGATTACAGGTGTGAGCCACTGCATCCAGCCCCCAGACAGGTTTTAACATTGGCCATCTAGGTTCTTTCTCTCAAGACAAACAATTGGAAAACCATTTTCTGGAAAACAAAATAAACCTAAAGGAAAAAAAAATTAAATATGACATCTGGGGATCTTTCAACAAAAAAGTCAATTCACCTAAATCACATAATCCAACAGTTACAGCCTGAACATATGTTAGGGAAGTCTCCATGTTAATACACCTAGTCCACAAATAGAGGGCTTCCCATCACTTTCTAAATGCCACATTCTTAAAAATGGTCCACTGTTGACCCCATAAGCATTTGAGAAAAGGCTCTCTCTACCAAGAGACAAAAACAAAAACAAAGAGGATGAAAGAAACACAAAGAAAACAGGCAATACAGATACAGAACAAAACTTCAAAAGATCTCTAATATTTTCAGAGAGATAATAGCTAACATCAAAATTAGAACAAAAGGCAAAGAAAATAGAGGTAAAGATAAGAAAACAACAGAATCAAACAAAAGGCCCAACATCCAATTAACAATTCCAGAGAGAGACAGCAGAGAAAATCAAAAAGAGAATATCAAAGAAATAATTCCAAAAAACATTTTCCAGAACTGTAGGACCAATAAATCCACTACTATGCAACACAACATGAAAATGAAATGTACGGGGACAGGGAAGGAGGGGTACAAAGCATATCATCTTGAAACTTAAATCACACTGATAAAAAGCTTCCAAAAGAGGAAAAATAGGACAGACATAAACAATCCAGAATCAGAATAATACTGAAGCTGCAATAAAATGAACCAATATATTCAGATTATATCCAACACGGAGTTCTATCTGTCAATCATTTTGAGACATATGAATTTCCAAAAGTTACTTCCTATATACCTGTTCTCAAGAGACTAACAATATCATTAAAATAAAAGAATAAACGAAAAAGAAAACATGGAATCCAGGAAATAGGAATCCTAACAACAGAGAGAAGCAAAAGGAAGTTCTAAAGAAACAGCTGGACCCCAGGCCTAAATATTAATAACAAGTAGCCTACATTCAAGTACAGCAGGAACCTCTAGGAATAACAGATTTTACAAGGTCAGGAGAAAGGACTAAGAAATTATTTGATAAGGTCAACCACATATAAATTTATATTAAAAGATTACTGAAGTAGTGCAATGTAAAAAAAAAAAAAAAACCTAAACCAAAAGAAAAAATGAGATAATCATTAACTGTGGGAAAACCAGAAAGTTCCAAAGGAAAGGGAACACTCAAAGTGTATTAACTGGCTGCCTTAGAATTAACTAGTACTTATATATATTTACATAATAATGTACATATTAACTTTTTTAAATAGTGTGATTTAATGCTATTGAGAGAATGTGGGGAAAGGAAGTAGGGCAGAGAAGTGAAAGGGGATAACAGCTAAATCTTCATCAACCATAACACAAAGCTAGTAGATAATACTTAAAACTGATAAAAGGTCAATAGTATAATATGGTTTTGAAATATGAGATGAATAACAGAAATAGCAGCTAAGAGTTAAAATGGTTAACTCTGAGAAGTATACTTGGAGACAGAAAATGGTACATAGAAGGAAGAGATGTTTTTTCATCATAAAGCCCTTCAGCACTATTTGCCTTCAAATATGTGCATGTATTACTCTGACAAAAATTAAATTTGACAATGTATCAATGACTGGTAGAGCCAGGCATTGGGGTATTCAATTTGAAGTGATTAGTGAACAGTTAACTTCTTTAAAAGACAAACTGTATCTTATTCTAGATCCCTGGTGCCTGGCAAAGTTTCTGATACAAAATCACTATTTGGTAATCATTTGCTGAACAGAATAAAAGTAAATAAAACAGTTTTCAAAAAGTGATTTAAAATAGTATAACAACTAAAAGTATATTAAATCAGAAGTAATATACTAGGGAAAGATCATGATATGGTATTTACTAGGACAAAAAGGAATGATTTTGAAAATAATTTGAATCCATTCATATTCTAACCAATATACTGTAATAAAATCCATTCATACATTTACTGAATAGCTACCATGTACCAAAACCTTGTTTAAGCATTTGGGTCATATCCCCACCATAGTCTAATTTTTCACTAAACTTATAATCTACATAAAATACTAATGGTTTAATTTTTTAAAGTACTTTTTACATTCCTATAGAACTAGTATAACCCTTTCTGACTACTGAAGAAATGAAGACTCTAATCAGAGTAAGATATATCAAATAAACATATTCAAATATGAGGTATTTTACATAAGATGTACTTCAAAGGAAAATAGAAAAAATGTAAGAGGAACAGTTAATAAAAGGTTACCTTTTAAAAAGGTGAATACTAGTCAACATTAAAAAATACAATAACCAGATTCTACTCAGACACAAATGGCAGAAGACTGATGAAGAACCATGAGAATATATGGAGCTGAATTATCACATGAAAAACTGCAGAATCTAATTAGTAATAAAAAAAATTATCACAGTTGAAAATATTAATAATTGGCGAAGCTGAGTAAAAAGTTTCCTGTATTCTTCTTGAAATTTTTCTGTAATTTTGAAAATGTTTTTTGTATTAAAAAAAGTAAATTACGCTGGGCACAATGGCTCACACCTATAATCCCAGCACTTTGGGAGCCGAGGGAGGTGGACTGCTGGAGAGACCAAGATTTTGAGACATACCTGGACAATATGGCAAAATCTCCTCTCTACAAACAATGCAAACATATAGCTGGACATGGTGGCATGTACCTGTAGTCCCAGCTACTCAGGGAGACTGAGATGGGAGGATGACCTGAGCCCAGGGAGGCTGAGGCTGCAGTGAGCAGTTGATCCTGCCACTGCACTCTAGCCTGAGCAAGAGTAAGATGAGGTCAAAAGATCAAGACCATCCTGGCCAACATGGTGAAACCCCATCTCTACTAAAAATACAAAAATTAGCTGGGTGTGGTGGCGTGCGCCTGTAGTCCCAGCTACTCAGGAGGCTGAGGCAGGAGAACTGCTTGAACCGGGGAGGTGGAGGTTGCAGTGAGCCGAGATTGTGCCACTGCACTCCAGACTGGCGACAAAGTGAGACTCCGTCTCAAAACAAAAAAAAAGAGTAAGATGATGTCTCAACACAAAACAAAACAAAGAAAGTAAATTAAAATGATAAAACCCAATGTTCACAGGCAGATGAATTACATATATACAGATTTATATATTGTTGGTGGCAATGCAAATTAGTTCAATCTCTTCTGCAAAAGAGGACTATGAAGCTACACGCAGATTCTATGATCTGGTCATTTTGCCGTGGGAAATACAACCCAAGAACACCAGCCCCTTTCTTCATATCCCTCTCCACCCCATAAAAAAGTAATGTGCAAAGCTGTTAAACAACACTCTCTATTTTAGCTTCTAATTTTACCATCTGAATTATTTCCTTTGAATTTCCCTTTCAATGCATTTTTCCACATGAACAGAATCATGGTGCAAGATTTTATGGCTTATTTTCTTAAACAAACATTATAATTTTTATTTTCATTTTTTTTGAGATGGGAGTCTAACTCTTGTCACCCAAGCTGGAGTACAATGGCAAGATCTCAGCTCACTGCAACCTCCACCTCTGAGGTTCGATTCTTCTGCCTCAGCCTCCCGAGTAACTGGGATTACAGGTGTCCGCTACCATGCTTGTTTTTTTTGTTTTGTTTTTGTTTTGTATTTTTAGTAGACATGGGGTTTCACCATGTTGGCCTAGCTGGTCTGGAACTTCTGAGCTCGGGTGATCACTCCCCTCAGCTTCCCAAAATGCTGGAATTACAGGTGTGAGCCACTGTGCCCAGTCGTATTATTTTTATACTATCATTTTTACTGGTTGTATTAGAAGTCTTCAAGTAGATTTACCATAACTTACTTAACCACTGTGGTAGATGTCGTGGGCTGGCTATTCAAAATACATATTCCCAAGCCCCTTCTAACTTGTAGCTTCCCACTACAGAATCTGGTACACCAAGGGCCTGCTTTGTTAAATTCTACTGTGGGCAAACATGGCTATGTAACCAATGAGAGATACATGTATGTCTGCTGGGGAAAGGGAGAAGACACTTTTGGGAAAGCTTATCACTCACCGATAAAGGAGACTTACTCCAAAAATAACACAAACAAACCTTTTTTGTGGTTTTCACTGTGGTCTTAATGTCTGTAGCTACAGCAATTTTTTTTTTGAGACAGAGTCCTGCTCTGTCACCAGGGTGGAGTGCAATGGCACAATCTCGGCTCACTGCAACCTCCACCTCCTGGGTTCAAGCGATTCTTCCGCCTCAGCCTCCCGAGTAGCTGGGACCACAGGCGCCTGCCACCAGCCCAGCTAATTTTTTTTTTGAGATGGAGTTTCGCTCTTGTTACCCAGGCTGGAATGCAATGGCGCGATCTCGGCTAACCGCAACCTCCGCCTCCTGCGTTCAGGCAATTCTCCTGCCTCAGCCTCCTGAGTAGCTGGGATTACAGGCACGTGCTACTGTGCCCAGCTAATTTTTTGTATTTTTAGTAGAGACAGGGTTTCACCATGTTGGCCAGGATGGTCTCCATCTCTTGACCTCCTGATGTGCCCGCCTCGGCCTTCCAAAGTGCTGGGATTACAGGCGTGAGCCACCGCGCCAGGCCCTTTTTATTTTTTTATTTTTTTTATTTTTTATTTTTTATTTTTTAAAGAGACAGCATCTCGCTATGTTGTCCAGGCTCGAGTGCAGTGGCTATTCACAGGCGTGATCCCACTACTGATCAGCGCCTGATCAGTTTCGACCTGCTCCGTTTCCGACCTGGGCCGGTTCACCCCTCCTTAGGCAACCTGGTGGTCACCCGCTCCCGGGAGATCACCATATTGATGCTGAACTTAGTGCGGACACCTGATCAGCATAGAGCACTACAGCCCAGAACTCCTGGACTCAAGTGATCTCCCATCTCAGCCTCCCGAGTAGCTGGGACTAAGGCATGCGCCACTGCGCCCAGCAGCTACAGCAATCTCATAATCATAATGTAACAACGCAACCAGCAAAAAAAATAAACAATAAGCAGGCCGGGCGCAGTGGCTCAAGCCTGTAATCCCAGCACCTTGGGAGGCCGAGGTAGGTGGATCACGAGGTCAAGAGATCGAGACCATCCTGGTCAACATGGTGAAACCCCGTCTCTACTAAAAATACAAAAAATTAGCTGGGCATGGTGGCGCATGCCTGTAATCCCAGCTACTCAGGAGGCTGAGGCAGGAGAATTGCCTGAACCCAGGAGGCGGAGGTTGCCGTGAGCCGAGATCGCGCCATTGCACTCCAGCATGGGTAACAAGAGCGAAACTCTGTCTCAAAAAAATAAAAATAAACAATAAATAATAAGTAACACAATGGTGATGAAGGATGGCAGATGAGAAAGAAAAAAACCAAGTTTCTTTATGTCATTACTGAGCCACTTCACCAGCCCTAGACTACCCATATTTTCCAAATGCAGAAATGACAAAAATATCTTGTAAAATGAGAAAAATGTGAAAATGAGAAAAATACCATGTAAAACTGTGAAAAATATCACCTCTAATTGTTAAGTCACTGTTAAAATGGTATACCAGCAGCCAAAAGCATTCCTAACTGATATCCATTCCACTATAATTGAACATTTAGGTTGTTTGTAATTTTTCCCTATTACAAAATCATTTGCCAATGATGCTCTTCATGCATATAGAATTTTAATGCTTTTTAAAAATATTTCCCACGGATGGACTACCATAAGTGGGATTAACAGGTCAAAATATAACTATCTCATATCTCTTAATAGATACTGACTAATTGATAATACCATGAATAAGGTATGAGAGTAAAGTTCTAACATATCTATCTCCCACAGTACTGGGTGTTAGCATCATTTTTTTTTTCTTTTGAGATGGAGTCTTTATCTGTTGCCCAGGCTGGATTGTAGTGGTGTAATCCCGGCTTGCTGCAACCTCCCCCTCCCAGGTTCAAGCAATTCTTGTGATTCAGCCTCCTGAGTAGCTGGGTTTACCGGCAATGCAGAACCATATCCAGCTAATTTTTGAATTTTTGGTAGAGACAGGGTTTCACCATGTTGGCCAGGCTGGTCTTGAACTACTGACCTCAAGTGATTAGTCCTCCTCAGCCTCACAAAATGCCATGCCCAGCCATTTTTTAAAAAAATTAGAAATATATATTACTTTAATGTATACCTCTTTGATGATTATGAATACTATTCTGTCATATATTTACTATCGCCCTCCCAAAAACTCACCCAAATACTCAAAAAGAGAATTCAGTAAACTATATTTTAATTGATTTTTTAAATTCTTGCTAGTCATTAAAAATGTACTACAGCATGAGTAAAAAACCCAAACTTTACATAAACATATAAAGCAAAAACTGAGAGGCCCACCTCTTTACCCTCATCGCACTCTCTAGAAGTAATCAGTGTGAATAACTGCTGAATTCCCTTCTGAACTTTTTTTTTTTTTTTTTGAGATGAAGTCTCCCACTGTCACTCGGGCTGGAGTGCAATGATGCGATCTCAGCTCACTGCAACCTCTTCCAGCCTGGGTAACAAGAGATGGTCAAGAGATCGAGACCATCCTGGTCAACATGGTGAAACCCCGTCTCTACTAAAAATACAAAAAATTAGCTGGGCGTGGTGGCGCGTTCCTGTAGTCCCAGCTACTCGGGAGCCTGAGGCAGGAGAACTGCCTGAACCCAGGAGGCGGAGGTTGCGGTGAGCCGAGATCGCGCCACTGCACTCCAGCCTGGGTAACAAGAGCGAAACTCCATCTCAAAAAAAAAAAATACAAATTCATATTTAAAACTTATATATACACACTAACAAAGAGTTGAAAATATAGATGCTAGAGTTAAATTTTTATTAAGATGTTTTTGTCTTATAGATAATATACAAAAGCAATGCAGATATAATAAAAAAAGATTATAAAGGAAGGAAAGATTCATATCTAAATTCATACATTGTTGATTTGCCATCAAGGTGGACACTCCTCATAGGCAGGACACTCCTCACAGGCAGATATAATGAAAAATGATTATAAGGAAGCAAAGCTAGATATCTAAGTTCATACATTGTTGACTTGCCATCAGGGTGGAACTCTTCATAGGCAGGAGAATATATATGGCTCCAGTTCTAAGAGTTTTCAGGATATTTGGTAATCTCACATAAACAATTAAATTTTTTGTACATACAAACAAAGTAATGTGTAAGAGAATAACATACACAAAGTATTATCTTCTAAAAAGTAAATCTATTACATTATCCTAATATAAACACAAATCCCAACAACTTCATTTAACTTACAAGTACAGATTTATCTTTAATAAAATTATCATTCTGTTTTCTGTTAAAACTGTAACACTAACCTGAAAAATTACCAAAAATAAATTATAGAACAAAAAAGAAATCCAATTTGTAAGTATACATAGCAGAGGATTTCAATAAATGGACAGAAAGACATCCCATGCTGCTAGATGGAACATAAAGAAACAAGCAGTTCAGAGAGGAGGAAACCCAAAAGGCTAACACATTATGGAAGAGATACCTAAATTCAGTCATAATCAGAGAAATGCATATTAATTTAAGTAGGAGATATAACTTTAAATTTATCAGACTAGCAAGAAGTAGAATGCTAGATAATGCCAAGTGTTAACGGCAATATGGGATCACATACTGCAAATGGGAATGTAGACCAGAGCAGTCATTCTGGAAAGCAATGTGCAGTACTTAGTCAAATCAAGTGTATATATATCCAACAAACCAGCAATTCTCATATTTAGTAATACGTCAAAGAAATTCTCAAACAGTTAAAAGTAATGGATTTAATATACATAAAACATCATAGCTCAACTTTAAAAAAAGAAAGAAAAATGGTACAATTTGACTTTTATAAATAAATAATACATGTGTAGAAAAAATATTTTTATAAAGATACATTTAAAAAAAACAGAAGGGAAACAAATATAAGAGAAATGGAGATAAAAATGGATAAGTAAATGAAACAACAGAGAAACCGTGTGCAGACCAATGACCAATGTGCCATAAACTATGAGAACTCAATTCTCTGTACCTGAATTCAAAATAATATTATCAAAAATACATAATGACTTTATGTTTAAGAATGCAGAAGCAAAAATCCTAAATAAAATATTAGCAAAGCAAATACAGTATATCAAAAGTATACCAAAAGAAAAATACTGCAGGACCAACTTTATTTCATTAGTAGGTTAAATGAGAAAAAACCACATTATCTTAGATGCAAAAAATCAATTCACAAGTCAGTGTCTATTAGTGTTAGCATCTCTTAGAAAACTAGAAACATTTTTAACATGCCACATAGTAATTCTCAGAAAAATGATAAATACTAAACAGTTACACAGTTTTCATGTAACTTTAAAATAAATTTTTCCCTTTTTTTAAATTCTTCTTTGACCCGATCTCATGAAATAAAGTAAATGTTTTTTAAGGAAAAACCCTGTCACATGACCATCATGATACAAAGCTCTAGAGTTAATAGCCAATACTAGAAAAAGAGAGTTATAAATACTGGAAATATTTGCAGTTCATTTTTTCCTACCTAAAACATCCAAACAAGTATTTCTACAAGGTGACTAAATGACTTTGCACACAGAAGCAGAGCTTTCCCATGCGTTGGAAATAACCAGTTAGAGATAAAATGGGATAAGATCCCACTCACGCAAGTAATAAAACCTACAAATTATTTACTTTATTCCTAGGTATTTAAGTACAGGATGTCTCTTACTTAAGGAATTAAGAAAAATCTTTTTTGAGAAGAAATGTAAAGATCCCAATTATTACCAAGGTAAATGCAAGTTCAGTAAAAATCCCACATGTGGGTGTATACATAAAATCTGATTTATGCTAAATTGTTAATAGAATTTCTCTCTACACAGTAGATTTGTAAAAAGGAATGGAGAGAGGCTGAGGTACTTTCTACTTTGTATATTTCTGTATATACTGTGTTTTGTATATACATTATTCTTATAAATAAACCATTTCTTCTAAATGTAAAATGTAGACAGTCTCTACAAATAAAATGTAAATTTAACTCAATTCCAAATAAAAACTAAAACTCTTTCTTTTTTGTAAGAAAGTTGATAGTTTCAAGTCAATAATTCATGTTCCAAATCTTGCCCCCAATTCGCATTATACCAAACTTACAAAAACATTTTTTCAAAATCAATATAAATAAATTCCTTAACTAGGAAGGACAAGTTTTAGTAAAACTTTTACTAATAACTACCTGACTTTCAACTATCATAATATTAATCTCCTGCTAAAAATAATATACAAAATTAAGTCAAAATGTCAAAGCAATAATTTTTATTCAAACAGTCAAAACAAAAAATATCACAGGCCAGGCACAGTGGCTCATGCCTGTAATCCCAATACTTTGGGAGGCCAAGGCAGGTGGATCATGAGGTCAGGAGATCGAGGCTATCCTGGCCAACATCGTGAAGCCCCATCTCTAATAAAAATTTAAAAATCAGCTGGGCATGGTGGCACATGCCTGTAATCCCAGCTACTCAGGAGGCTGAGGCAGGAGAATCACTTGAATCAGGGAGTCGGAGGTTGTAGTCAGCTAAGACCATGCCACTTCACCAGCCTGGAGACAGAGCGAGATTATCTCAAAAAAAAAGACATCACAAAGTAAATACTATAAAATACTAGATATATGTAAAAATATTCAAGATAAATTAATCATTTAAACACTAAGTATATTAAATCTTAATCTACAAATTCCTACCTTTGTTACAAAAAAAGCCAGTGACTATAATTTAATTTTTCTTGATAACTCCGGACTATATATATGTAATCACTGAACTGTGTTCTACAAAATTCAATGTAGAACTGTGTTCTACAGAAATGCAATGTCCTTTGACAGAGAAAGCACCGAGTGGGAGTTGGAAAATTCCTACTCCTGTTTTTCTCACAAATATGTACAACCTTATTGAAGTTACTTAACTTTTCTGAGCAACCTCAGTTCCCTCAACTACAAATTGAAGAGTTTAACACTCTGTGATGATATGGAACTAAAATGGCATGTGGAAAACAGAGGTAGGTACTGATCCCAAGACAGTAGATATATTTTTTTAATACTTCTATTTATTTACTTGCATTCTGCTTATTTGTCTCCTTTTCATGGGACACTAAGGGTATGCAGTTGAAGTAAAATCTGCCAAGGCAGTATTACTTTGGCTGCTTATAAAAAATTATTAAATCAAAAATAAAATAACCATCTTCTAAAACATTTCCCCTCATCCTACAGAATGATCATCCTCTATAGTTATCAGTGGACCTTTCTTTTTTTATTTTTTTGTGACAGAGCCTCACTCTGTTGCCCAGGCTGGAGTGCAGTGGCACAATCTAGGCTCACTGCAACCTCTGCCTCCTGGGTTCAAGCAATTCTTGTGCTTCAGCCTCCCGAGTAGCTGGGATTACAGGTCTCTCCAAGTGCTGGACTTACAGGCATGAGCCACCATATCTGGCCAGTTATCAGCTATTCTGATTAGCCAAAAGGTGTCATCTAATTTTTTTACCTTCACTGTTAGCCAAGAAATTTGGACTTCAGTGTTAAATTTGGACACAATTTTAACAACATTTACAACATATACTGTGATAGGTGTTGAAGATAATTTTTTTAAAGGTACAAAGTAAGTCGCTAAAGAGATGAGGGATTGTCTATGCTGTCGACTACTACAGCCCCAATTCCTAGAAATGTTACTTGCATATATTAGACAATAAATATTTGTTAAACTGATTTATAAGAAGTAAAAACAGTATAAGGCAGCACACCCTAAGTGTCAAATGACAAAACAAGTACTAAAAAAGAAACATCACTAAAAGCTGATGGTATCCAAAAATCTTAGTGTTGCAAATGGGACGTGAGCTAAATTTGAATAAAGAATATATAAATCTACAAGGTTGTAGAAGGACATTCCAGAATAAACCTTTTGAGCAATGACAAAAAAAGCAGGTATGGTTTATGTACAAAGCAAGAGAACAATATTTTGGTTTTGAAAGAGTACAGTCATGTGTTGAATAATGACATTTCAGTCAATGATGAATCACATATATATGGGACGGTGGTCCCATAACGTCATACCATATTTTGACTGTACCGTCTCTACATTTATGGCTTGGATATGTTTAGATACACCAGTACTCGTCACTGTGTTACATCTGACTACAGTATTTGGTATAGTAACATGCTATACAGGTTTGTAGCCTAGGAGCAATAGGCTATACCATATAGCCTAGGTATAGAGCAGGCTATGCCATTTAGGGTGTGTAGGTACACTTTATAATGTTCACACAAAAATGAAATTCCATGTTAAGTAACTCATGACTGCTCTAATATGTATGTAGGAAATATAAACAGTCTAATTATGGAGAGACTTAAAACCTATATCAGGCAAAATAAAAAGAATGTGTTGAACAAATCAATTTTTAGAAGCTTGGAAGGCGATACTATGTAAACTACTTTAGCCAAGGGAGAAACCAGAAGTGAATTATTAGGGAAGATTCTACTTCAGTCATCCAGATACGAGGTGATGAGGTATGAACAAGGGTAGAAGCAGTACTAGGAATTAAATGATTAAAAAAGGATTTTAAAATACATATTTTACAAAACTAATGATGGCTAGAAGAGTGACTATAAGAAAGTGAAAGGTTGGCTGGACACAGTGACTCACTCCTATAATCCCAGCACTTTGGGAGGCTGAGGCAGGCAGATCACGATGTCAGGAATTCGAGACCAGCCTGGCCAACACGGTGAAACCCCATATCTACTAAAAATACAAAACTTAGCCAGGTGTGGTGGTGGGTGCGTAATCTCAGCTACTCGGGAGGCTGAGGTAGGAGAATCGCTTGAACCTGGGAGGCAGAGGTTGCAGTGAGCCGAGATTGCGCCACTGCACCCTAGCCTAGGCAACAGAACAAGACCCTGTCTCGAAGAAGAAAAAGTGAAAGGTTGAGTGAAAACTGAGGCTAGGTTTCTGGAAAGGTTAAATTAGGGGGTAGATCTGAGAAAACAGGCCAACTGGGTTTGGGAAAAGGATTTTAGAAAGGATGATCAAGTTTCAACTTACAATAGGTCATCCTGGTGAAGACATTAGCAAAAACTGGACATGGAGAATTTTAACTGCAGAGAAGTGTCAAGACTAGCTAGAGACATACTTCTGTAAATCATCCAAAGGAAAGGAATTAGAGTGGGAGGACTTCAAAGAGTAACTGCCAAAAAAAAAGAGTATAATTTAGTAATCAATTATCTGAAAAGAGGATCAGAAGCAAGATCACCAGAGATTGGGAAATGAGTAATCAAAAACAGAAAAAGAGAAAGACAACAAAGAGAGAAAGATGAGACTAGTACAAACACCGAATGTAGTAAATGTGGTCCTTCAGAGAAATTCAGAGCGAAATGAAGGAGAATGAGGGACAGGATGACAGTACTAATAGATAAGGGAGCTGAGAAAGGGGTTTCTTTTGTTGTTACTGGTTGGTTAATTAGTCGTTTTTTTTGTTTGTTTCTTGTTTTTTTGTTTTGAGACTGAGTCTCACTCTATCGCCCAGGCTGGAGTGCAGTGGCACGATCTCAGCTGACTGCAATATCCATCTCTCAGGTTCAAACAATTCTCTTGCCTCAGCCTCCTGAGTAGCTGGGATTACAGGCACGTGCCACCACACCCAGCTAATGTTTGTATTTTTACTATTTTTAGTAGAGATGAGGTTTCACCATGTTAGCCAGGCTGGATCCTGACCTCAGGTGATCCACCCGCCTTGGCCTCCCAAAGTGCTAGGATTACGGGCATGGTTTTCAATTAGGAAAAACTAAAATGGCATGGCAAAGTGGAGATTACCATTGCCATAATGGACTCAAGTCTGTCCAAAGTTAAGAATTACTGCTTGATTATAAGCTCCACGTGAGCTGAGACCCTATCTGCCTCTTCTCCATGGTATCTCCAATGCCTAGGAGAATGCCAGTTTCAGGAAGTGTCTAATGCCCCAACCAAAAACCTTAATGAAAAAGCACAGAAATTTTTTAATTCCACAATAGCACATTTTATATGAAGCTTTGGCATCTTTGGAATTTCCGTATTTTAGCCTTTTTGTGTTTATTCTCACTTACTTGGCTAGCTATATGCATTCTGAAAAGCTAGATCTTAATTTTTTGAAGGAAAGCAGGCTCAGAGATAAGATTACAGTGTTTCAGTCTAAGTTCCAGACGATTGAGGCGTTTACTCATTTTAAAAAGCAGAGTTCAAAAAAGTTTAAGTATCACAAGATATTGGTGATGCAACATAGAAACAAAATCAGAAAAGTAGAGTGCAAAGTAATGACAACTAGATATTTAAAATAAGATTTATCTACAAGGAAAAAATACTCAATTAGTTCTTAACTTAGAAGGAGTAAGACACTCGTAAAAAAATTTGAAGGCATAGGCTTTAGAAAAGAAAAAAAAAATGTTACAGGGCCCTGGTGATAACAAAGACTTTTTAGGATGTTATGCCAAAGACATTTCCTGGCAGTCAGTGATTACCACACAAGTGGGGATGAAAGGAGACAACACTATACTGAAAACTACCAAAACCCAAATGCAATTTGCTACAGCAATTATGAAGCCTGTGGTCCCTAAAATGACCTCTGTCAAAATGATTTGGTATGGCCCAGGCAATACTTAATACAATAAAATGCAGACACTATTTGCACTAAAAAGCTCTTTCCAGTGGAAGTCATAAGGCAGAACTAGCAAGCAGCAAAAGGGACATACACTGCTCCCCTAAAACCAACAAATTTAGTACATTCACTAAATTTGACAAACATGGTAAATAGCAAAGATGTCTGAAACATAGGTCCTGCCCTTAAGGACACAATTTAGCTGACAGACAAGATACACATTTGTTGATACATATTGAGTAACAGTGTAACCTAATATATGATTCATTCATTTAAGAAACACTTATTGGCCCGGCGCGGTGGCTCACGCCTGTAATCCCAGCACTTTGGGAGGCAGAGGCGGGTGGATCACAAGGTCAAGAGATCGAGACCATCCTGGTCAACATGGTGAAACCCCGTCTCCACTAAAAATACAAAAAATTAGCTGGGCATGGTGGCGCGTGCCTGTAATCCCAGCTACTCAGGAGGCTGAGGCAGGAGAATTGCCTGAACCCAGGAGGCGGAGGTTGCAGTGAGCCGAGATCGCGCCATTGCACTCCAGCCTGGGTAACAAGAGTAAAACTCCATCTCAAAAAAAAAAAAAAGAAACACTTATTGGCCCGGCGCGGTGGCTCAAGCCTGTAATCCCAGCACTTTGGGAGGCTGAGGTGGGTGGATCACGAGGTCAAGAGATCAAGACCATCCTGATCAATGTGGTGAAACCCCACCTCTACTAAAAATACAAAAAATTAGCTGGGCATGGTGGCGTGTGCCTGTAATCCCAGCTACTCGGAGGCTGAGGCAGGAGAATTGCCTGAACCCAGGAGGCAGAGGTTGTGGTGAGCCGAGATCGTGCCATTGCACTCCAACCTGGGTAACAAGAGCGAAACTCCATCCCCCCCCACCAAAAAAGAAAAAGAAACACTTATTAAGCAACTACTATATGCCAGTCACTCTACTGACCTTAGAGAAATAAAAACACCCTTAAGTGACTTGGAATCTACTGAACAAACAAATATACCAAGTATGAGAAAGGACAGGGGTCCCCAACCCCTGGGCCACTGACTGTTATGGCAAAAATTGTCTTCCATAAAACCGGTCCCTGGTGCCAAAGAGGTTGAGGACCACTGAAATAGCAGGTATAACAGAGATACAGAAGTTCTCACAAATCCCCTCTTAACCAATCCTATGGATTAACCAGTATTCTCATCTCTTTGGAGAACCCTGCCTGAAGTCCAGGGCACATTAAATATTCACAGCTAATAGATTATTCTTTATAGTTCACCATACATTTTGGTCTCCATGGTAGAGCTGTATAAATTCATCAAGAGTCAACTAGGTTTCCTCTCAAACCTGTTTATGCCAGTTGCACTTGTTACTTGAATTAAATAATTCAATTAAATATTACATAAACCAGTAAAATATAGACATAAAAAGGAAGAATGTCTTGGAAAGACAATAAAGGAGACCCACTAAAAATACTGCTGTCAAATTAGATGTGGGTGAAACAATTGTAAAAGACTGGGGTGGGAGTAATAAAAAATCTAGGAATCTGCATTCACATTGCTTTACTGGGAAAACCAAAACCAGAAATCACTTTTTAAAAAACAGATGCCGGGCGTGATGGTGCATGCCTGTAATCCCAGCTATTTGGGAGGCTGAGGCAGGAGAATTCCTTGAACGTGGGAGACGGAAGTTGTGGTGAGCCAAGATCGCGCCACTGCACTCCAGCCTAGGCAACAAGAGCAAAACTGTCTCAAAAATAAAACACACACACACACACAAACACACAAACTGTGGCTTATTCAAGAATGACAATACAAAACTCCAATCAGCATTCTAATTCTAAGAAACGAAAACGTGAAGGGTGGGTACACTGGCCAAGGACTATACATCTATATACTATTAACCTAAAACAAATTGTTTAAGATATCATTTTAATATCTTTTTGGATTAACTGACCAACCACCAGTCTGGTGGTGCTGGGTAACAATGCTTCTTCTGCCTTATATATACTGTTAGGGAAGCTGTTAGGGAAGCATGAAGCTTCCTTGTGCCTGGAAGTCAGACAGGTTTCCCAGAGTTAATGGAATCTTTAAAGACGATTAGAAATTCACTAGGCAGACAAGGGGGAGGAAAACATTCCAGCCCTGCATAATGACCCTGAAGCATTAGAGAAAAAGAAAAAAGTCAAAATATTTCCTTCTACTTACCATGCCCAGACCCATCACTCAAACTTTTTCTACAGCAAATTATTTAACCTTTCTTCCCAAATTTCTCACCTATGAATGTGGGAATAATATCTACTACATACAGTTTTACAAATATTAAAATAGATTGTACATGTAAAGTGCTTAGCACTGTACCTGGCACATAGAAAATGCTCAATAAATGAAACTATTATTAATGTTGGCAGATAAAGAAGAACAGAAAGGAGAAACAACAGATAAAAGTACTGGGTTGAATTACTAGGATCATGGATACCTTCTCCACTGGTAGACTCTACTTTTCAAGTTCAGCAAGTGCGCTGACCCAGATCACAGGCTCCTCCCTGTTCCCTCCTTTCAGCTTCACACCAAACCACATTCCTCAGGAGCAGGTTTTGGTTGTGCCTATAATTCAAGCTCTTTTGCTCACTGGTTAACCTTCTCATTTAGGAAGTATAAATTAAGAAAAGAGCTAATCCCAGACTGGGCTGTAATTTTCCTTCAGGTGAAACTGGTATCACCATTGTGGAATTTGACGTGGTATTTACTTCTCCTAACTAGATACACCAGTATTGGGGCTGATTTCTCTCACATTCAAATGAACGCTAATGAAACCTGTGTGTTCAGTAAGGAAACATTCCCTCTGGCCCTTTCCTTTAATCTTTCTGGTGAGTGATGCCTATTTGCCACACCCAAAATACCTATTTCACCCAACCTTATTCAATACTTCCCAAGCTCACCTTAATTTCAGAGTTCCTACTCCCTCATTTTTCTCTCCATCTCATCTCCAAAACAAGATACCTACTGCTTTTGTCTTCTGCCATACTGCTTCCAGCCAATTGTATAATAAATTTTCCTTCTTACATATCAATGTTTTCTAATATTCCATTATCTTATTCAGATAAGGTACTTTTTTTTTAAAGAAAAAATAGCATTGAGTCTGACACGGAAAGTGATCTTATTTCGTCAAGTAACTTTCTGCATAAGAGCAAATACATAGTTGACATATTATTCTGTTCTAACATAGCATACGTAAGACTGCCTAAAAACAGACTAATAGGCCGGGCATGGTGGCTCACGCCTGTTATCCAAGCACTTTGGAGGCCAAGGCGGGTGGATCACCTGAGGTCGGGAGTTCAAGACCAGCCTGACCACCATGGTGAAACCCTGTCTTTAAAAAAACAAAACAACAACAACAGAAAAAAAAAACCAGACTAATAACCATACATAGTGTCTCAAAACTGTAATCCCAGCTATTCTGGAGGCTGAAGCAGGAGGATCAACAGAGCCCAGGAGTTTGAGGCTACAGTGAACTGTAAGTATGCCTATGAATAGCCACTGCACTACAGCCTGGTCAGCATGGCAAGAGAGACCCAATCTCTTTAAAACAAAAATTTAAAATAACCTAAAACTCAAAGCACTACACAATTTGATATATGATCAATAAACACGAACTATACTAAAATGTACACACAAAACTTAGTTACGCTACCTTCAAAGCAAGCTAAAAAAGCTCCAAATATGGCCTGGTGTGGTGGGTCATGCCTGTAATCCCAGCACTTTGGGAGGCTGAGGCAGGTGGATCACTTGAAGCCAGGAGGTGAAAACCAGGCTGGCCAACATGGTGAAACCCCGTCTCTACTAAAAATACAAAAAATTAGCTGGGTGTGGTGGTGAGTGCCTGTAATCCCAGCTACTTGTGAGACTGAGGCAGGAGAATTGCTTAAACCCAGGAGGCGGAGGATGCAGTGAGCCACAATCATGTCATTTGCCCTCCAGCATGGGCGGCACAGTGAGACTGTCTCAAAAAAAAGCTCCAAATTTGCAGATTTTTTTAAGACGAAATAAGGATTTTATTTCAGTATTCCCTACACAAAAATAAAATTATTTTAAGAAATTAGAGAACTATATTGTTAAAGACTTTTGAGAAACACAAATTATTTTTCTGAACCCCTTACTATATTGTTTCACTCAATTATTCTACTTCAAGAAAAACTTGAAATAATAAGAATTTAAATTATGACAGCTTTTCAAACCATACTTAATCATCTAAATGTTAAAATTCACTTGGCTCCCTCAAGTCAGAAGCAGCTACACCGAGTGAGGGACCAAAAGGAGAGGATATGGTATACAGAGCAACACCCTGACCTGGGTACTAGGACTCCTGGGTTCCAAACTAAAATTAAAGCAATTCAGGGTGACCTGAGAAAAGTCACTTCATTTCTCTAGCCCTAACTGATGAAACAGAGATGAGATTACTTAAATTCTAAGGTCCCTCTAAGGTAAAATACTCTTAGTCTAATGAAGGAAGAAAATCTTCTTCCTTCATGAGACTTCATTAGAGAGAGGAGGGCAGTGCATATGTGTGCATAGATGCATGTGTACGTGTGTGTGTATTCCCGTCAGCCCTAGAATTCTACAATTATAAGTGCCAAAATGAAAAATACAGATAAGAAATCCTTGAAGAGTTAAGAACAGGTTAAAGCGTGCAGTTTCTCCTGCCTCTGCTCTTTCAACCCCTCTACTCCCCTCTTCTGCTTCTTTTCCCCTTCTACCCCCTTCCTCAATTTCTCTTTTGCCTCAAGCTTCTCTCCTGAACTCCAAATCTGCCTCGATTACTACCTCCAGTCCTTAATGTCTATAAGCTACTAAACCTTATATGAAATGCTTGGGACCAGAAGTATTTTGGATTTCAAGATTTTCAAAGATTTGAATGTACCTAATGAGGTATCTTGGAGATGAGACCCAAGTCTAAACACAAAATTCACTTATGTTTCATATACGCCTTATACACATAGTTTAAAGGTAATTTTATTTTTCCCTATGGGATACTAAACTGTTGTGCACCTGCTTTTTGACTATTGCCTGCCACATGAGGTCAGGTATGAATTTTTCCATTTGTGACATCATATCAGCAGCACTCAAAAAGTTTTATATTTTGAATTTAGGGTTTTTGGATTAAGGATGCTCAACCTGTACTTACAGGGCAAAGAGAATGTAAGTAGCTACTGTGACCAATGGATCACTGAAACTGGTTCTTGGCCTCTATAATAAGACTTAAATAAATAATAAATCTAATGCCTTCTGTCCATAGAAATCTCAACCAACAAAAAAACGAACCACTTATTGGACACCCATCATACACCACCTATTTTGCATACTTTATCTTTTTTTAAACCTTACAACAATCCTGCTTAGTAGGGATATTATCACCCACATTGTACAAAAATGAGGCCTAGAAAAATTTTAAACTGAAAGTGATAGAGATGTCTGACTCTGACAGCCATACTTTCCACTGCCCAATTAAGACAGTCAATAGACTGTTTCGTCAAATCGGTCACTGGGCCAAGAAATTCCAGAGATCCAAGGACAATTTTATCTCGAATGGCCCAGAACTGAAACCTCAATGCTACTTAAAAGTATAGCTGACTTCAAGAAGACAGTAGGCTAGCAAAGGGGACTCTATCCAGAGTATCTGAACTTTCAAACACCTTTCAAAGACTGCATAGCAAAGGGTTTTGTTTTAAACTCTGCTTCAGTTATCAAGACTTTGGAGAAAAACTGTAGGTCTCCCTTTATCATTCAAAGAAAAGTAGATTTAGAAATAAAGTTCAGGACTAAATAGGCACATCTCTTGATAAAGAAGTACTGTTAACATTATTTATTCCCAAATAATTAGTAGGGCCATTCCAATTTGTCAGATTTTGAAAGTAAAATAAGAGAATTCAGTTTCCAGTTATGGTGCCCCACAGCAATTCTACTGAACACGGCCAAAACTTCTGGACAAAATATTTTCACAATTTTCTTAAAAGCAACACAAACATAGCAAAGAATTATCTGGCCAAAATAAAAGGGAAAATGGGAACCCAGTGAGGTAAGGGAACAAAAAGCCATTTTTGCCCTTAGGATATTGGCCAATCAGAATAAACAGCCTTGCAGGACCCAACAAGCAAAAATCAAACACCCCACCCATCCAGAGCAGACGTCTAACAAGTGATATACCTTCACATTTAGCTAAGACCCTATAGGGCTTATGTCTTCGAAACAAAGATGAAACAAAAGTATACTGGACCTCAAATGTATTCACAACCAAAATTCACATCAGCTAAGTGGCCCAAACACCTTAAGGAAGACATATACTTTAAAGTCATTCTGGGCCAGGTGTGGCGGCTCATGTCTGTACTCCCAGCATTTTGGGAGGCTGAGGCAGGCAGATCACTTGAGGCCAGGAATTCAAGACCAGCCTGGCCAACATTAGCAAAACCCCATCTCTACTAAAAATACAAAAATTAGCCAGGCACTGACCAGGGACAGAGATCTCAGCTCACTACAACCTCCGTCTCCCATGTTCAGGTGATTCTCCTGCCTCAGCCTCCCAAGTAGCTGGGATTACAGGCATCCACCACCATGCCCAGCTAATTTTTGTATTTTTAGTAGAGATGGGGTTTCACCATGTTGGGCAGGCTAGCCTTGAACTCCGGACCTCAGGTGATCCACCCACCTCAGCCTCCCAAAGTGCTAGGATTACAAGCATGAGCCACCACGCCCAGCCAGTCTCATAGTTTTTCAAGGACGGTAGGCAGCACACAAAGATAAACTAAGGACACAAGAGAACAAGTCATCATGAGCAAGAACCAGCAGAAACAACAGAACACACAAAGGTACCTGTAAGACCTCGGATAAAGGAAGTGCAGAAACACTCAAACATAACTATATTTAAAGAATTAAAGATGACACTGAAAATATCTGCTGAGAACAGAACAATATTTTTTTAAGAAAAGACCCAGCAGGCCAGGCACGGTGGCTCACGCCTGTAATCCCAGCACTTTGGGAGGCCAAGGTGGGCACATCAGGAGGTCAAGAGATGGAGACCAATCTGGCCAACACGGTGAAACCCCATCTCCACTAAAAATACAAAAAAATTAGCCGGGAGTGGTAGCACGCGCCTGTGGTCCCAGCTACTCAGGAGGCTGAGGCAGAAGAATCGCTTGAACCCAGGAGGTGGAGGTTGTAGTAAGCTGAGATTGCGCCACTGCACTCCAGCCTGGTGACAGAGCAAGACTCCGTCTCACAAAAAAAAAAAAAAAAAGAAAAAAAAAAAGAAATGACCCAGAAATTTGAAAAGGAACCAAAATGAACTTCAACAATAACCAAAACTAAAAATTCAGTAGATGCCTTTAACAAATTAGACTCAACTGAAGAGAAAATTAATTTGAAAAGGAACCAAAATGAACTTCAACAATAACCAAAACTAAAAATTCAGTAGATGCCTTTAACAAATTAGACTCAACTGAAGAGAAAATTAATGGATTGGAAGGTAATTCACAGACTGAAAAGCAAGTCAGAATAAATTATCAAGAATAAAGCATGGAGAGATTAAAACGATGGAAAACATATAGCAGATAATGTAGAAGCTCTAAGATCATATAATCAGAAATCCAAAAGGAGTAGAAAGGAAAATGCTATCGAGGACAAACCTAACAAGATAGCAACTAAGAAATCAGCAGAACTAATGAGAAGCCAATCCACAAATTCAAGGAGTCTAATGAAGTCCCAAACAACATAAAAAAAAAAATCTACACTGTGACACATCACAATGAAACTACAGAACACCTAAGACAGAGGAAATCTTAAATGTAACCAATAAATAAGCTAGAAAGCAGTAAAACATGGTAAAATCTTTATGTCTACTATTTTAAAAAAAAAAAGCATCAGTGTGGCTCTGCTTACCTCAGAAGGTTGTACAGATTAAATGATATATTGTATCTGAAAGGGCTTTAAAGAAAACTAATTTAGTGCTTGCTGGCTGTAGCAGTACATGTACTAAAACTGGAATGATACAGAAGATTAGCATGGCCCCTAGACAAAAATATGAAAAAATAAAACCGTAAAGATATCTAGAGATGTAAGTGACACAGCTTATACAAAACCTATTTCATTCTTGGTCATTCAGCCTCTCTCTGAACCTCACTTTACCTAACTGAGCTGATTACTTCCAAAGTTCATTCCAGCTCAAAGATTACTCTGTCATTACATCTCAGTCAGTAGGAGGCGATTCAAATTATAATATTCTCCTGCCTAAAAATAAAATGCTAGCTATCATCAGAAAGAACAATGGAAAGAGAAATTATATCCCAAATTCTATAAAAAGCCATCCATATATGGAATACTGATAAAAGTGTTGAAATCATCAAACTTTTATAGATATGTAAGAACAGAAAAACCAACTAAAGCAGTGGTTCCGAATCTTTGCTACACACTGGGGATCTCAAAAACTACTAATGCTAGGGATCCTAATACTAATACCTAAGATTCTGATGTAATTGATCTGGGGTAAAGCCCAGGGAATTGGTATTTTTTTATTTTATTTTTTTGTAGAGACAGAGTCTTGCTCTGTCGCCCAGGCTGGAGTACAGTAGCACAATCTTAGCTCACTGCAACCTCAGCCTCCTGAGTTCAAGCAATTCTCCTGCCTCAGCCTCCTGAGTGGCTAGGACTACAGGTGCACGACCCCACACCTGACTAATTTCTTTTGTATTTTAGTAGAGATGGGGTTTCACCATGTTGCCCAGACTGGTCTCAAACTCCTGAGCTCAGGTAACCCGCCCGCCTCAGCCTCCCAAAATGCTAGGATTACAGGCGTGAGCCACCTAGCTTGGCCAGGGAATTGGTATTTTAAGTGTTCCCTCTGATTATTCTAAGAGCATAGCTAAGGTTGAGAAACACTGAACTGAAGAGACAAATAATAGGATATGTTGTAAAAGATTAAAGCCTCTATAAACTTTCTAAAATATAAAGATTATTAAATTATTAAGAATTTGAGTAGAATGAAAAATGAACCTGCTGACAAAATCATACCATACCACAATGGAGTCCACCTGCTCAAAATGTAAAGAAAGAGGTTTAAAGGGCCAAATAAAATCTAGGATTCATTTTATAATGTGGTTCGTAAATTTATATAATTTGTTACCCAAGATGTATTGCAAAGTTAAGATAAACACATACAGAAGTTTGTATGAATTCCAAGGTAACAGATACCTACTGGGTTATTAAGGAAAGCAAATACACTTGAAGCATATCCTCAATGTTCTGAGGCAGAGAGTGAAGGCAACTATTCACTCCCATTAAATCTCTTAGAGCCAGGTCAGACCCAGAATATGACAATGCATGGCCTCAGGATGGCACTTGTGTGCTCTGGCCTCAGAAAAATTCATGACTGAAGATTATGCTTTTCTCTGGGGATAAGGAGATAACCGAGTGTAAAAGTTTAGCATCATGCATCTGCAACCACTTATTTATTAAGCACTTAACTTGGTGTTATAAACCATGCCTCTTCTAAGTACTTTAAATTATCTTAATTTAATTCTCACACGGTAATTTGTTATCCTTAGCTTACAAATGAGGAAACTAAGACTCTGAGAAATCAAAATTACGGCAAATATGTATTTTAGGCATAAAATGCATAGTAGGTTTCATTAGAAATAAGGCAAACTCATGTTGTTATTTATGTTTTCCATTAAAAAGCTCAGTAAATCTTCTCAGCTGTCCTATGAGGCTGTTCAGTCTCTCTCTATAGACATATTTTTATTTGCTTGTTTGTCTTGTTCTGAGACAGGGCCTCACAATGGCCCCCAGACTAAAGTTCAGAGATGCAATCAGAGTGCACTGCAGCCTTGATCTCCGGGACTCAAGCAATCCTCCCACCTCAGCCTCCTGAGGAGCTGGGACCACAGACACATGCCAACACACCCAGCTAATTTTCTTTATTTTTTGTAGAGATGAAGCTTCGGGCATGGTGGCTCACACCTGTAATACAAGTACTTTGGAGGCCAAGGTGGGCGGATCACCAGAGGTCAGGAGTTCAAGACCAGCCTGACCAAAATGGTGAAACCCCATCTTTAAAAAAAAAAAAAAAAAAAGAGAGAGAGAGAGAGAGAAGAGGCTTCACCATTTTGCCCAGGCTGTACTTTTTTCTCTTTTTCCCTAAGAAAGGGTCTCCTTCTGTTGCCCAAGCTGGAGCACAGTGGAGTGATCATGACTCACTGCAGCTTCATCAAGCGCACACCATCACACCCAGCTAATTTTTAAAAACATTTTTTCTGGGCCGGGCATAGTGGCTCAAGCCTGTTATCCCAGCACTTTGGGAGGCCAAGGCGGGTGGATCATGGGGTCAAGAGATTGAGACCATCCTGGTCAACATGGTAAAACCCCGTCTCTACTAAAAATACAAAAAATTAGCTGGGCATGGTGGCGCATGCTTATAATCCCAGCTACTCAGGAGGCTGAGGCAGGAGAATTGTCTGAACCCAGGAGGCAGAGGTTGTGGTGAGCAGAGATCGCGCCACTGCACTCCAGCCTGGGTAACAAGAGCGAAACTCCATCTTAAAAAAAAAAAAAATTTCTAAAGATGGGGTTTTGCCATGTTGCCCAGGCTGGTTTTGAACTCTTGATCTCAAGTGATCCTCCTGCCTCAGCCTCCCAAACTACTGAGATTACAGGTTTTGAGCCACCCTGCACCTGGCCCTCTAAATACTTTTGAGTCATCTTTGGCTTCCCTTTTTCTCAAACCCTACATTCTATCCTTTAGCATATTTTTTTTGGCTCTATTCAGAAACATGTATTTTATATTATTTCGAATATGTATCAAAATACACATTCACATATCTTGTCATTACCACCTTAGTTCATCTTCTGCCTGGATTTATTAAAGTCACCTCCTAATTAGTCCCCCTGCTACTTCTACTCTTGTCGCCCTCCAAGGCTATTCTGAATCATTGCAAAGGGTCTCTTTTAAAGATGGTGTCATCACTCTTTTGCTCAACACATTCTGATGGCTGCTCATCTTGCTGAGGTATAAGGCCAAAGTCCTTACCCTGTCTGACATGACTTCTTTGTTCTCTTCCTCTACTCTAGCCACTTTTGCCTCCTTGTTGTTCCTTAAACATTCCAAGCATGCTCCCTTCCCCCAGCTGTTCCTTCCATCTAGAAAGCTCTTTCCTCACCTTAGGTATCACCTTTTCAGCTCTTAGCTCGAATGGCATCTAATCAGTGAATCCTTTCTTCCCCATTCCACCCTCTCAAACCCTCTTATTTTCCTTACCAACATTTTATGTATTTATTTATCACTGTCTGCCTCAACAATTTAAGCTTCACAAGGGCAGGATCTGTATTTTTATCTCCAGTGTTTACAACAAGGCCTGGCATGAGGTGGTTGCTTGAAAAATATTTGGGGAGTGAAAATATAAATCATTAATGCCAAAACCCAGAAAATACAACTCATTAAAGCTGAAACTCCAGCATACAGCCTCTGTGCCACATGCCCTAAGCTACTCAATCTTGCCACCTTTTTCACACAACTCTAACACTTCCAGGTAAATAGCAGAGCCTTTTCTATGGCACACACATATCAAAATCTAGGGCCAACATTTTTTATTTTTTATTTACATGCCTGTTTTATCCTAAGTCAGTAATTTTCAAATACGGAGTCTTAGGTTTTCATGACCTCATAAAGTTCTTTCCTCCTGATATTCTTGCCATTCACTGCTAACTCTTCTCTCCTTCACTATTCCTTTTTTTTTTGAGACAGTCTCGCTCTGTTGCCAGGCTGGAGTGCAGTAGCGCGTTCTCAGCTCACTGCAACCTCTGCCTCCCGGGTTCAAGGGATTCTCCTGCCTCAGCCTCCGGCACTCACCCCCACACCCAGCTAATTTTTGTATTTTTAGTAGAGATAGGGTTTCACCATGTTGGCCAAGATGGTCTCAATCTCTTGACCTCGTGATCTGCCCGCCTGGGCCTCCCAGTGTGCTGGGATTACATGCACGAGCCACTGCGCCCAGCCTCTTTCACTATTCTAAGGAAACTAACTCCCTCCCCAAATGATAAACACTCTGATTCTTTTACAAGTTATATCACACTAACTAAACATGTTTCTTTTGAGGTCATCTAGCACAATGCCTCACATACACATTTTTCTCAAATATGATTAGTATTCCTTCTCCAATTCCTTTTACAAATGTAAAGCTCACTAAAAATCTTAATCATTCTTTTCCTCCCACCCCCATGAATTGTCTAATCTCAACTGGATGTGAGGAGGAGAGCATTATCAAAAATAAAGAGAGAATTTATCAACTAAGATGGGCAAGAGTGAAATAAATAACAAACAATCAGGTATTTGCTATAATGTGACTGTTTCCTTACTCCCAAGATCTGAAGGAGGTAGGAAACAGTAACGGCAGGCCAGGTAGATGAGCTTGGATAGCCTTTCACAACTCTTCCCTGGCAACCTGAAAGAGCAAGGCTGACAGGTTCCTGAAGGGGCAAACTTGACTTAATCTTAAAGGTATTTATGTTGACTCTGGTGGTAATGGCTTGAGAAAAGATTTAAAAATTAAAAGGAGGACACCAACTGATCCATATTTCATCACAATGCATTCAACTCTTTTACTTCCTATTGTGTTTCTAAGAAAATTCCAATGGCAAAAGAAAAATAGAGAAGATTCAAATGTAATGATGCTAATTTAAAGAAATGATTTAAATTTTTTTCAATTATACTAATAAGGGGCGACAAAGACCACAGATTACTGCAA